>NC_052135.2:60675955-60984870 GCF_016086655.4 Lepeophtheirus salmonis
TAAAAAATAATTTTTTGAATGATGACCACAAACTTGAATTGGGGTAAACTTGAGCATTTACAACCCATCCCTGCGAATTCTCCTAGTATTACTCACTCTTAGGCTCTATCCACACGGCAACGTTTTCAAAACGGTGCAGAATTAATTGTATTCGGATTTAAAAAGTTTCAGGTTAACACGAGAAAGAAATCTACTTAATCCAAGCTGATGAAGAATGTTGATAAGCCTAATGAGAATCTTATTCGTTATTATTATTAGAGAAGGGGAATTTAGTCCTCCTCTTAATTTTCACAATTAGCTTATACAAGTTATTTTAGCTTTTTCAGATTCCAACACTGTATAAGCCGTTTACAAGAAAAATGTTTTAGATGTAAAGGAACGACCCCATCGTCTGGATACAAGCTCAAAAATGATATCTATTTAGCATTTTCCTCATAAGATGTTTCCGTTTACATTATTATGTATTTCGGAAGGTTTTGTTATTAAGGCTATATAGCCACAAAAATACTCGCTTATATTAATGTAGCGGGTTCTATTCTATTCAAATCAAAATATACGATATACCATTCCTAGAAGTGATTAACATAGTGCACGATTGAGTTAATTATTTGATGTCAGAAGAAAATGTTAATTAAAAAACGTACTTAAACAAATATATTGCTAATGTAGCTAATTCATCAAAATATACAAAGCCTCATTTCTTTATGACATGTTTTGCTACAGGAATAATATAGTCAAATCCATATGTTAATACAGAAAGTGTATTTTTCATTTTAATTGGTATAATTTTTCAAAGGTAGTAAATAGTATGTTTGTTTACCAAATGTGGTTTTTCATTTCATACTCTTCTTCTTCTTCAACACCAATTTCTTTGTTGTTTAAAGAAAACGTAGACACAAAGTTACTCCCTTGTATTTTATAAATGGAAGGAAACTTTGTCTCTTTGAATAAGTATTTAATGAATCCATTTCTTTTGCATTATTTGTTTAATTATACAGTTGTCCATGTACAATAAACAAAGTAAGTTTTATACTTATTCTAGGTATTACCCAAATTATCAAGAGGTACAAAAAGAATTAGGGATAATATGTACCCCCAAAATGATATGGAAATAAGAATGGGTTTCTAAGATGATACATATCTCAGTAACATAATAAAATATATGAAATTGCTCAGTTGAGTAATATGAGATACAACTAATTAGATAAAATTAACAATGGCATTGTGGATGTTTCTAATATAGTCATGAGTCTTCCAAATACTCAATTTGTAAAATGTGCATTCAGAGCTTGTACGACTTTGAATTTTGGGATAGATTTGTCAAACTTTGCAAAGTAGGAGGAGCAGCTTATATGAAGATTAACAAACACTTGTTTCCATGTAATAGCGGCATTACAGAAATTTCTTGGATATGCAGAACTTAGCACAATATCTCTGTAACATTAGCATATTATGGGACCGGTTAAAAAATATGAGTATAAGTACATTGTATAAGTTACAAATTTCTAAAAACAAAAAGTTGGCTTTGATCAACAACGACTAAAAAATCTTGGTAAAACGGATCGAGGTGGATACTCACTTTTGGCATTGCTGACAGAGGTTCCCAGATAAACGGAAGATAGTAAGAATCAAAGTCTACCTTGTTTAAGGGCGTGTCGAGCGAGGGAAGGACTGAATGACAAGAGTAAAAGTGGTTGGACATCTGGTTATCACCTCTCTAGTCAAGAGGAGGATCAAGGCCACCTGAATGTGTGTGACTACATCACTACTCTCGAGGAAAGGTGCTGCCATAGATTCAGAAGGTTTTTAGGGCCACTTTTTTGTCTTCCATACTTCCCATACTGCAAAGACGAGGCAAATGTCTTTGGAAACTAATTTTACGAACTGTGGGTTCTGGTCAAATGAGATGTGACCTTCTCTAGTTTGGACCTGAACCCCTTGTATGACACAATTTTGGACGTCTCTTGAAGGAAGTCCTGCAATAATTGGTATATTCCTGTGGCGTAGTTAAGGATATGCATTGAGTAGACTGCTACCTACGTGAGAACGACGTGCCATGCCTTTAGGGGCGTTTTTAGAAGGTAATTTCAACCCAAGGCGGCTGATTTGATTGATGACATTTTAATCAATAAGATTGTTGAAAATATTTTTCAACAAATAAACATATTAAAGCACTATGGGCAATATTATATTAATTTTAAATACTGTCCAAGTACTTCTGTCAAGACAGTATGTGCTGTCTAAGTCATTTTATCAATAATATAATACTCTTTGTGCATTATTATCTAATTAATAGATTTAAAAAATCTATATATGAACTATTGTGAACTACGTATTACCTTGGGCATTAGGTAATATGTACCAGTTGCTGGGTTTGAAGATTTTTTTGTGTTAGAGATAAGTAGTAATACTTTTTAAAGTACAGTATGGAAATACATGTACTTTAAAGGTTTTAGCTGCATGAATATAATATATTAAAAATATAGGCTATTTTGAAAAAAAAAAAAAACGTCTCATGTTTCACCAGTTATCCCTACCTTTCATCTTATTTTAAGGAATGTGAAACATCTTCAAAAAAAGTTTGATTTATTTAGTGTTAGATTCAAGTATTATTCAAACTTGAAAAAATTCATCTTTAGTAAAGTCTTTTTTAAAAAAATTACATAAACTTTCCCGAATATTTTTTCCTTTTTGTAAAACTCGAAATGACTTGAACTCAACTGATCAAAACTTGAAACATTCAAATAACTAGTAGTTAATTTTGTAGCATCAATCAAAATATAGAAAAAAACTACGGACGTTCATTTAGTATTTAAAGAAGAGTTGGCATTTTCTTTACAAGGAGAACCCATATTGGACATAATGTGGAAATTCGAAAAATCTCGAGTTCGAAAACTTTGACTGCAATCCAACACTCAGTTTTTGTAAATGAATTTTGTTTTATTAATAAAGCAAATTTTATCTATCTGTCTGTATGTATACTTTCCGTAAATCATGTTTACCTATGAACACCTGATAAATAAGAAATAATAATGAAATCGAGTCATCTTAAAAAAGTAAAGAAAAAAGAGAGTACAACTACGAATAGAGCTGCATAAACACTTTATGTAAAAATGAATTAAATCTCGCAGGCCTTTAGGTCAATTCATATTATATACAACTGTACTTTAACATATGAGCTGAAAACTTATTTTTAACAACAAATGTATGGATCTAAAGATCAATGATATAGTTTAGTCTCTAGACTAAAGTATTTTCAGGCTTATCATGTCATATTGAAAAAAAAAATAAAAAAATATCAAGCTGTTTTTATTATTCTTTCATTCTTGAGGAGATAATTTCTAATTTTTGAGTAGCTATTTGTAAATGAGATCATTAAAAATAAAGAGTGCACTGAGAATTTATTGGAGAGTTGGTTTTTTTATTTTTAAACAAAATTTGCCTGTTTGTCTATGCCTAAAAAATCCGTGCATTACCTGATACTAAAGCTAATATTTCATTGATTGCAAGTAAAGGTTTATTTCATTAAGGTTTGTATTCTATGTGGATTGTGAATATAAAAACAATTATAAAAAGGTCCCATATTCCAATTGATTAACCTTGAGTAAAAAGTTTATGTTGACTCATTTGTTTACTTTAAGGAAAATATATGATTTATGTGCTCTTATATAGCTTAAGTTGCCACCCATTCATTTGAAGGTGTGGTAATCTCATTTAAAAACAAACACATACGTTTTTTTTCAATAAATAATCAATAAATTCACACTAACCAATAACAAAGTTGAGCCTCTCCTTAGGCAAAAAATGTTTTGATCATTAGACAAAAAAAAACATCTGCTTACTCTGAGTGTGCATAATTAGGGTTGTAAATCCCAAGTATTATTTAGCGTGCGAATTTTGTTGTTGTTGGCCACCTTACATCTTTTTCATTTTATTTTCTAAAGCAGAAATCATCACTTTTTAATTCATGAAGAGAAAATATCTCCGTATAAAATGCGTACAATTGACTATTTAACTATTTTAAGAATAAAGCTAAGATCCTCATTCAACACATTAATTATATTCACAGCATTTTTAGTTTAAAAAACATATACTTAATAAGATTTAATCACATTTATGAAAAATAAAAAAGAAAATTTAGAGTTAATAGAATATTACTTATAAATTTGTAAAAACTACTGTTTTTACAAATTTATTGGGAATAACATTTTAGTAGAAAGTACCAAACATTGGTATAATTTCAGGGGAGGGGCTGTAACCCCCCCCCCCAATGGAGAAATAAAAAAAAAATTACTCCCCCAAAATCAATTTCAGTTTTTGTTTTCTAAAAAAATAGTTCGTTGTAGAAGAAAAAAAAAATTCTGCTTACGCCCCTGAATTTGGTTCATCAAATTTAATCTTACAGAAATAGAAAAAAAAACTGCAAGGACTTCCCATGAAAAAAATTGTATTATCTTTAATATAATAATAAATAATCATCAAGGTCTGATTAATATGATTTCAGGGCAGGAGTAGTTTTCTCAAGGATGTTGATCAGTAAGGTATGATAAAGAAGACTATGACAAAATAATAAAAAAACTATTCATCTCAAGTATCTAATGTATAGAAATAAACTAACAGATAAAATCTGATTGAATTCCTTCACAACTTACTAAATGAATAAACGGTTGAGAGAGAGTAACAAACTTAATTATTCATTTAAACAAAAAAGTCATATAAGAATAATGGTTGTTGCCTCCATCTTGATAAAAACAAAAATGTTTTTCTTTTGTTTTGTTTATATATGTACATATATCTGTGTACATCATTTCCTATTTATACACATACATCTGCTCATGTTCTTGTCTTATGCATTAAATATTACCATTGCTTTGCAAATAAAAACAAAGAGAAATTGTTTTTTAAAGCACATATGCAATTCATCAATGTAAAAACAAGCTTGCACCCAAATCATTAAAAAGAGAAAATCCCAATAAATTTCATATACACATAAAGGGGAATATTTCATAGGAATATTTGAGTAAATTATAGGACTTGTATTCAAATTTGTGATATGAGTGTAGATACACAAGAATATTAGTTATAGTTTAGAACCTTTATTTGATATAAAAAAACTTCAAGTTTGTCTTCTTCAAGTGCTATATGTGACATATGCAAAGGTTAAATAATAATAATTTGTTGATAGAAAGAGGCGATAATTCGTTGAAGAATATGAATGTAATCTACACTCAATTTTGAAAATAAATATTATAAGTTATTTTTGTGTTGACGGGGGAGATGTAATAGTAACAATTTGTTCATTTTTTCCCCTCCTCGAAGCTACAACTTATGCTCATCAAAAAATAAATAAATTCCTTTGGCTTCCCAAACCTTCTTCCATGACTTTGTTATTTTTTTTTCTTTTTTGCAAATTCCTGTATCTATTCAATTATTATAATACCTTTTTGCTTCAAATATACTGTTATGTATGTAAATGAGAGAGTAATTTTGTAAAAAGAAAAAGAAATATTTGATTTGCAAATCGCCATTGCAAAAAAAAACCCTTACATTTTCGATTAGTTTTATAAAAAATATATTGAACGATGTATTGAAAGAATGTTCATATAAAAATTACCCTATTTAAGTCTTAAAATATATTCCAAGTATTCTTTTAAATGATGAACATATTACAGGTTTATTTGTGGAACGATTATTAAATTTCAGATTAAGGTTAAAATTTAAATTAATTGGATTATTGATATTTTATTGATAGAAGTACTTTTACATGTCAAAATAAAGTATTTACATTTCCAATTAATGGACAATTTTTGGGGAAAAATATTTGTCTCATTAATTTTTCTATAAAATACTGATTATCTAGCATGGATTGTAAAAATCTGCAGCTGATTACAAAAATTAGATTTAAAAAAAAATTTCAAATATTAAAATTTTGAAAATAGTTTCAAATATTAAAATTTCGAAGAAAAGTTTCAAATATTAAATTTTCTAGTAAAAAAGCAACGGGTTTCTTAATTTTTTTAAGGTACAGCATCTTTAGCACACCTTTAGTCTTACTTTCCAGTATTCATGAGCACAAACACTCATTAGTTTTATGTTACCTTTTAAATAATAATTAAAACCGTATGAAAAATAAAAACAAAAAAAGTATCACGCTCTTCTAATATTATATATGATCTACAATGCTAAACTTAATAGGTGCTAGAATTGTGATTGAGAACCGAAAACCTTACTTGAGAATCACTTTCTCTTTTTTACATCCTCATCTTCGATTAATGCCAAGATTTACCAAGGAGAAAATTCAAAATTGTTCAGAAGTTATTTTTGAGTCAATTTGGACTAGAATATAACGCTCAAATTATTAGAACTGGGTGTCGTACGAATACCAGGGTATGTATAAGATTCGATGAAAATATTTACAATTTGTTATACCTTTCTTGATTTATAAAAAACAAAGTGAAACTGAATTTATGGGCTCATAAATTTGCATATGTTATAGCAATTAAGGAAATTAAGGAGTTGTCTATATTTTTAAAAAGATCGTTAGAATACATGCATATTTAATCATACATATACATTATTACGTTCTACATTGATTAATATCTCAACATTCACCTAAATATATATCGGTACATACTATGAAACAACGAATATATGTATGTGAACGAAAGATTGCCAAAAAATTGCAAGTTAATTTATCAATAGAATTTACCTAATTTGTAAAAGAAAAAAAAACCTTCAATAAAAATAACGATCCAATTTAGGTGTGCCAAGCTTCATCACTAAAACTGTTTACTCTCATGTGAATTGGTGATTCAATGGGTCAGTGAAAGGTGGGTCTACACACATGTTCAATTGTAGGGAAATTATTCTTTCAGAAAAACACACCAACAATCCATGGATTCTTCCACACAGCGTTGAATTTACTTCAATAGATATTTGAAATTTCTAGACATAAATGTTAATCGATTTAGGTGTATATATATTAGGGGCGGTACGGTACGGGGTTGTATCCTGGTTTGGTTCGGTACGACCATTATAGTTTGGTACGTTTTTATTTTTGTTTTGGACGGTACGTACATATACGAGGGTCGTATGAAACGTCCGTGCAAAGTCCGAGCGATGTCACTCCTGGTGTGTGTCAAGGTTATATTAAGTTAGTAGTATCTCTTGGAAGAACACACTCCCTCTTTTAACCTGATAGATCTTTGGCATTCGTTTGAATCGAGGAAGTGGAGTGATTTTCAAAAAATGGATGAAAAATAATTTTGTGTGTTGATTAAACATTACTTTATGAAAGGCAAAACGCCTCAAGAGACTAAAAAGAAGCTTGATAAACATTATGGGGACTCTGCACCTTCGATTATAAAATTTTCAGAGTGGCCAAATGGGCAGAAGTGATTCTGAACGTTTTGGACCCCATATTGAGGTTACTACTTCATAAATCATTGATAAAATCCATGATATGGTGATGAATGACAAAAGAGTGAAGGTGCCTAAGATTATTAGTCCTGTGGACATCTCGAGTTGGAACAATATTTCTAGTAATTTTGCGACTACAACTGCTGAGGTGTGAGCTGGTGCATTTTCGTGCTGGAAAATACATTTTTTGTGAGTCAATCGTGGTAATTTTTCTAACAGCTTGGTTTTCAAACGATCTAATAACGATGAATAATATGCACCTGTAATAGTTTTACACTTTTCCAGATAATCGATGAGGACTATATCTTGTGAATCCAAAAGACAATCCCCATAATCTTTCCGTTCGGTTCCTCGATTCAAACAAATGCCAAACAGATAGAAATTGACCGATCTGGCTTAAAGTTGGTGTGTGTTCCTCCAAGGGATGCTCTAGACTAGACATAAATAAATATAAATTCAAAAACAATATTAATATATAAACCCGTGTATATTTTATATCAAGCTTTATTTTTGTAGAGAAGTTCAGTTTATTTGTACAGAAAATAAATTATTATAACATAAAATATAGAAAAAAAACTTGAAAAACTACATTAATTCTATTAAAAAAACCTTTTACACCATTCCATACCAATGTTTGTACAGTGAAGGATGTACCCCGGTTCGTACCGAATCATGGGTTTAGTGTACCATCCATGCCCTAATATATAAACAAAATAAATCGAAAATTATCATGGTGAGCCTGACAATTTGAAGAATGTTTGTGAAGAGAGCGAAGAACACGCATGGTATTAAATTAGAAGAATAATGGAGGCAGTTCAGATGAATTGGCAAACTTACAAATATCAATAAATACCTACTTTCAAGTATATAATTTTTTTTCCTGTTCTTAACTTTGAGTTGAAAAGAAATACACATAAATCCCACTTCGTAACTAGCAAGAACATAGGCACGAACTACTCCGTTTTTCAACCTTAATTCTACCCTAATTCGAACAAGGACTTGCTCTTATAACTATGCAATAGCTTCTCAGCGTTATTCTTCGTCATTCACGAGTACACAGACTTCTTGTGGTTACACTTTTTACTTACATATTATCTCCTCAAGAATTGTAAAATAGTGATAAGAACTTTAGAAAGTAAAAAAAAAACACTGTTCAGTATGGGCGCCCACAGGATAATTTGTATATATATATATATTTAATTTTTTTTAATTTTTGGGAAAGTAATTTCCAATATTAAAATTTTGGAGAAAAATTTCAAAAATACTGCTTTTCAAAGAAAATTATTTTTTATTTTAAATAAATTTTTGTCAGAGTGTATATAGATCATTACTAGAGTTTGAAATGTGGGTTATTTATATTCTCAGTTATTATTTAAATAGTCAATCTTATAAGTTATACATTTTACTCCAAGCTATTAATTAATATTCTTTTATTTTCTCTTTCTATATTATTTCTTTCAAACCACAAACCACCTATAAAAATATGAATCTAATGTGTTTTGAAGGTGTTAAAAATATAAATAGATCTATATAGTAGCAATTGAAACACGATGGTGCGTATAAATAGCTGTACTTAGTTACAATAATACGTGTAATTTCGATACATAAATTGTAGATGTTTATAAATAAATGTATATATTGACATATGTAAACGTGGCTTCCATGATAATTTTGATAATTTTTGGGAGATGAGTAATGTGACGTCACAAATGCAACTTATTAACAACAGATTAATCTCTATAATTGGCTAAAAGATTAAATAAGAACTATGTTCAAAAAATAAATTTTGCACGTAACATATTAGGGTGGGGAAATAGTAATTCCGTATTTCCTTCCTTTTCTTAAAACTAGATATATCTTGATCATTATTGGTAATACTATACTATTTATCGGATCATACTATAAAGGTATGAGTGGATACAACAAACCCTTTTTTAACATTATTGCGCTTGTTCGGTTCAGTCGTTAATTATTGTGCGTCGAGTATGAAGGTCTAAAAGAAAGAAATTCGCCATGTTTTACATTTTTACTATCTGAAACTCTGAAACAGAAAAACGCGTCGAAAGCTACCAAGAAGATTTGTAATGTATAAAAAGCCTTTTTGGCTCCGGTTGCACAACAGTGGTTCGAGCGATCCCCTCCCCCCTTGCCAATTAATTCTACCCTCTACTGTGAACAACTCGGCCGTTTGAAGTTGGTGATCGAACATAAGCGGCTAGTATTGGTGAATAGGAGACAACAAGACATCATCAGGCCACACACATCTTTGATGATGCACCAAAAGCTCTGGGAGCTCAGATGGGAAGTTCTTATGCATCCCACCCTACAGACCAGGCACCAATTGATTACTACTTGTTCCTGTCTATGGCCATTGCACTTCAGATTAAAAGTTTGCCTTCAATTGATGCTTGTAAAAACTTGATCTCCGAGTTTTTTTCTATCAGGGACAAAGGCTTCTGCAAGAAGGCCTTACGAAGTTAGATTCATGTTAGCAACAAGTTACCAAATAGAACAGGGCATACTTGGCTTAAATCGGATGATTGTAAGACTTTTTATAAAGCATTGAAATAAAGGGGAAAATACGAAATTACTTTTTCCTAACCTATTATAAAACATAAAATTGACAAGAGCTTTCTGTGCAATTGACAAAAATTAATTGTTTCTAACGAATAAAAATGTCTGACTTCATATTTGAAAATCTTAATTTATATTTAAAGAATTGATTAAGTAATTTAATTTAGGATTTTGATGTTCGAACCCACTTACATTCAGTTATAACAACATTATTTTAGTTACTAGCTATTGACGGATATTTCATTCTGACCAATTTCTTATTTATTGTACATATGGATATTTTATTAATGGCGTAACTTTGGGCATTTGGATGATATAAATGTACGTCAGAATCTTATCAATTAATAATTTTCACAATAAATTATATAAATTCAATTCGATATTCGATCATCGACACCAGTTTTTGTCTTCTTTAAAAAAAGAGAAATAAGTGGCCTTTTTTATAGAGTATCATAAATAGTATTCCTCAAAGATAATGAGTAATTCTACAATTGTTATTCATTAAAAAAAATAACCCTTCATTATATTCAATGGACTAAATTAAATTTTGATAAAATCAACTAATGGATCAAGATTTTAGTGTGTTCTCTCCTTCTGAAACCTTTATATAATGAGCTGTCTTCCATATTTAATACTCTTAATACTACTTTTAAACATGGCATCGAAAATTATTTACAATGTGTCCCAGCGAATTGTGAATGAATCTTTAAATTGGTTTCATTGACTTACAATATAATAAACTAATTTTTTCCGGTAACATCAACTGCTAAAGCAATATAAAGAAATCTTGTGAAACACATTTCTTCATCAGACCCAGGCCAAATGAAATGGAGGCCTAAATAAATCGTGCTTCTGGAGGTGGGAATGAGTTATGACGAAATGTCCCCTACTACAGGGGTTTCATGACTAGGATTAAAAAGCTGAAGTACGACAACAATAGCCATCCGAGAAAGAAATAAGATAACATAAGCCAAAAAAAAATTTTTTTTTTGTGAAAACAACTTGGCCAACTTCTGAGCCTGGTCAATGTGGCCTCAGTCATCATCAAACTGCACCCCCCTTGACTATGGAATATGGGGGTGTTAACGAGAGGAAGGCCTGTGTCACCTAAAGGCTGCCATGGAGAAGGAGTAGGCTGACATGTCAGAGGAATACGTGTAAAATACCTGCAAGGTATACAAGCCCAGCATTGATGCCATGTTGGAGGCCAAGAGTTGACACCTTGAGATTTAATTGTCACTATAAATCAATGTAAGTATCTTAAATATAAATGTCTTACAACTTGTAATTTTTGATAGTCTTGATAAAGTTGAGCTCGGGAATATTCGTTCTGACGATTCTGAAGGACACTCTGTATTTTCCTTTATTTTTACTAAGGAAAAAAATAATTAAAAAGTAATACATTGACCAGAGTCGTCCCCAACTTTATCAAAAATTATTGACATTAATATGAAGTGCTAAAGTGTACATTCGTCCAAACAAAAATCGAGATAGCAAAGTTTAACCATTGTAAAAGTTGTGTCGTGACAATAGAAATAAAAGTATATAAATATATTTTAGGTGACCCCCCTCCCCCATTTTGAGCTCAAATGTTTCCATATAAAGTAAAAATTTTGTTATACGTCATTTAACAAAATATAGAGAATATGTGAATTATCATAAAAACCATTTCTTATTTTATTTTCAAGGGATTTTCCAAGGGTTCAAAGAGCAATAAAGGCCTGCATGTACACCTTCGGATAATGAAAGTAAGACTTCTATAATTCAATAATAAAAAGGAAGGAGACAAAAAAAATCATTTCCCCCTATTTTTTGTAAATAAATCCTACACTCTACATATAATGAAAAAAACACCTGATTTTCCAAACATCGTTTTATACAATTCATGATAAAAAATGTGGAAATCCATGGGTGATAATATATCTTCTGTGATCAGGTTAAAATCACATAAATTTATTTGGTTCTACAACGTGACCTATCAAGTGAAATAATATACATAAAAAGATTTTCCCTTTAATTAACTCCTTTTAATGGAAATTTTCAAATATACCTTTTGAATGAATATTCATTGTTTTCTATTCCTCTTTATCTTTTGATATAATATATAATTCCAAGAACACAGTGTTTCCAGTAAATATAATTACAGCACCCATTGTACACACTCTATGTATTCGATGATAATATTGAACAGAAAAGTACATACATATGTTTATATTAGGTATAGGGAAAAAGTGAAAATTAAAGGAGTTTATTTGTACATTGTACATAATATTATGATACTCCTGTGTCAAGGCTTAATTGTACACATATTCAAAACATGAAGGTACATACATAACTTATTCAAATATTCCAAACTATTTTTTTTTGTCCCACATATGACTCTTCCCCTCCATCTTACATGTTATTAATATAGGTCAATTATACGTGTATTGAAAGTCATATTATTGAATGACAAGTATTCAATAGTTGACTCGAATAACTACTATGAATAACTAAGTATCGAATTCCCCCTCCCCCAATTGTTTTTTATAAAAAAATTGTTTCGTTCTTAGACTCTTATTCTTTTATACAAGGACACGTTTAGAGTTAAAACTAAAACTAAATTAGAGTGAAACCCTAGGCAAAGTTTGAAATTTGTTCTATGGAGGGAAATTTGTATTGATTTTCATACTTAGTAATCATGTTCATACAAGAGGCATAAATATAACTTCCTTTTTTATAATACCTTGCTTTCAGGCTGTTGAAGTAGTATCGTGGTTGGTGGGATGCCATTCTAAAGCATGGATTACTCAACGTTTGGATAAATTATTCACTTTTAAATAACACAACCTCTCTATTATAACCATTATTGCTATGGTTTAATGAATTTTTTATTTTATAGTTTAGGTGAAATATGAATTACTTAATTCATTAATGTCAAGTAATCTATAAATAAAAAGGTTCATTAAGTGACATTTTTCTCCAATACAAGCGAAATATGATAAACTACGGAGAAACTGACAATAAAATAACTATTTTATGGATGCTCTCTTAAAAAATTTCTTCCTTTAATGAGATTTAATAAATCTTATCTTACTCATTAATAAAGAAGATATGGGATTAGTTGTTGGATTTGGAAGGAATAAAAGAAAATTTTATATGCAAAATTAGTTCATTTTTTTTTACTAAATTGTCACCATCATTGATGTTTATTATGTAATGAAGAAACCAAGAAGCATTTGTATGTGTTTTATGACACCTTTATTGCCATAAACTCATCAGAAGTTGAAGAACTCATCCGGGGAAAAATATATACGGATGATATGTAAAAATTACATGTGCTGGGTAAGGACAGGACATATTTTCTTAAATCTGGGTCTGTTCGGATCTTTAGATGTAAATATTTGAGTAAATTTTACCCGGTGTTTGCACCAAAAGAAATAAAATACGGAATAAGGTTACCATTTTACTTATTACTGAAGTCTGTTCAGATTCAGGATAATACAAACTTACCTATAGCGTAACCGATAATAGAAGACTTGCATCCAAGACCCGTTCTATATTTCATAAGCCATATTGTAAGCTTTTTAAGATACAGAAAATTCCACAAATCTTTTTTAAGATCGGTAAATGTTTGAGTTACCAAAGAAGGTTCGGGATCTTTTCAGATAATACAAGTTTACTTATAACGTTCTCAAACTCTTAGGATTGGGATTCAAGACCAGTCCTAGGTCCTATTTCTAGTGTCGTGTACAAGTTGCAGATTCCGTAGAAGTTGTAAGTTGTATAAGAAAATTGTACAAGTTACCATGTGTATGTTAAATATTTTAATTCCTACATCACTCAACTGATCACTGATTAGTCAATTAACATCTATATTTTTATCCTTTAAATTTTTTTTATTATGATTTAAAAGTAATGTAATATGGGCCTTTGAAATGTATAATGTCTAGCAGTATACTTATTAATGATTGATACTCCTCCAAGAAATATTTCAGGATCATCACTTTAATCATTACAAATTTTCATCCCTTTTTTGACTGCAGCTAGTACAATGAGTTCACTCAAGTTACAACTTCTTCACAATATATGCACTTTAACAAAGGTGTTATCGCTATAGACAATATATTGTGTAGAAATCCCATCTTTAAGTCGATTTTTCACTTTCAACGGTGATATCATCATGTATATATTTTATATTAAGCAGACTATTGTCTGAAAAGATTTTTGCCAAAAGACAATGGGGACATTTGGCCAAAAAACGGATATTTAGTATATGAATATATGCGATTCCATGTTTTAATTCAGCTTTAAGTCATAGTAAATTAAATAGATATTATTGATATGCTATAATATAGATAAATTAATGAGTGTTCTTTTAGAGATTAATTTTTTTCATATTCATTAATTATTGATCGTTTTATAAATACAACACAGTTGCATTTAATTTGAATCCCTGTCTTATTAATCCTGCCTTTATTTCTTAAAAGTATTTTATATTACAGGGTGGGGATTTTAAATCCGGAAAATTTGTGGATAATGTATATTATAATTTATTTATCAAAATGAATCCAGCAATTCACAAATCTTACATATAGGGATCAATAGTCAAGTAATTCATTCAAAACAACCACCTCCAGCTTCAACCACAGCCCCTAGCCTGGCCCTGAACCTGACAAAGCATTGATTAGGAGCTCCTTGTCCATGTTGGGAACTGCTTCGAGAATAGAAGCCATCAAAGGATCAACAATGTTATTTGCACGTTCATTGGACTCTCTTCAAGACGCCCAGACATGGTAATGGAAAGGGTTCACATCTGCTTAGCATTTACTTTGCCAAGTGTGGAGTACGTTTTTTACTCTCAGAGCAATTATGAGTCTTCTTTGCATATTTTCCCATCTAATGATGTAACTCCAGTGTGTTTTTAGCTGGCCCGTTAATTTGTAATCGGTAATATAAGAAGGAATTTTCTTTTCTTTAGCAGTTGGCATTATTACTTAATTACTCGATAGTGAACATCCTTACCTATGTAAATTAAATTATACTCAAAACCTGGGCGAACATTCGTCTGTGCTCATAAAAAACGGTGCGTAATCCTGAGGATCTGTTCCGGAGTTATAATTGTAAGTCCTTTTTGGACTCAGAGTAGAATTGGGAATCAAAATCGGAGTAATTCTAGCCAATGTCCTTATTTATATCCATTTCTCCTTTCTGTCTTGTCACAAATGATTGTAGCTGATCTAATGAAACGTCTTGAGTATTATTCTTTCTCTCCTCCAAAACATTCTTCAAATTATCAGGGATGCCATGTTGATTTTCGGTTTCTTAACATGTCCATTCTACACTGGATTTTCATCATTATTCCCATCCCATCAGACTCCTTGAAAGCCATGGCAATATCGTGAACAGTTGATATGGGCAGCTTGTAATATCAATATTCTCATTAAGCGTGTGTCTGGGACGGAGGCACACAATAATGATCCCACAGCCTTCATATTCGAATGGCATTGCTAGAGTTTTGTATTGTTTTCTTATAAAGTTTCGTCATATGAATCTGATGAGCACAAATTCCTAAACATATATGTTATGGTTGCCACGACATTGAAGTATAAACTTGTTCCATATTTAAAATCCCCATCTTATATGTATATCCTTCAACGTCTAAGAAGCTGTATGAAACCTTTTACACATTTTTAACTAAAATGAAGTAGAAATAATGATGGCACATAAAGAAAAAAAACCTACCTCCATCAACGAAGAATGAATTAAAATTCAAAAAAAGATATAACTAAAATACGTCTTAGTCCTATTATTTAAGATATGTAGCAAGTGACGTAATATAAAATACTTTTATACAATCTGTATATTGTTTGCTTTAACCATGGGAATTACTTTGCTATAATAACTTTTAATGGAATTCATTCTTTCACCAAAAAATAAAATATATTTTTTTTGTTTGTCAAGTTTTCATCAACATCAATGACTTCGTCAAAAAAGGAAAAAAACCAACTACTTACATACAAAAATAAATAAATATCTAAAAGCTTATTTGAATAGGTTATATAACCTTCATAATTTTCAAATGTATGTAATATTTTTTACATACATAATCTTTGTTCAAAATATGAAATATCTCTGATTGTAAGATCCTTTTTGTCTCATTTTTGGCTTGTTGTTTTTTTTTCTTCATTTCAATACATATAGATATATATGAAGCACATGTTTTTTTTAAACATCTACAAATCTCTTGCAAATTGGCTCATCTTTTGACTTCTTTTATTTATTTGTAAAATATTTGTTTTATTTGTTAAAATACAAATTGGTTTCTTTATGTATTAACCACATATGTACACTCGAAAATCAAACTAGAATAACTTTTTCAATAATTGAGTTTGGGTTAAATTTGTACTCTTTGATGAATAATCGTCTATTTTTATCGACAAATTATTATAATTAATCCATTTGTGTATGTCGCAAATTGCACTTCAATTAGTAAACATTGATTATCTCAAAAAAGTATGATAAATTGACGGATTTTATTTGAAAGAGTCCATATCGAGGCCAATATAAGAACCTGAAATTAAATAAAGGCTCTAAACTATAGTTTGAATTCCCAAATATCTTAACCCATCCCACAAATTTGAATACAAACCCTATAATTGATCCAAATATATATACCTATATGGCTGTTTGTATACAATAAATATATGATTCAAACAAATCTATTTTGTATTTTTTCTTTCGTTTGTTTTTGTTCAAGATTGTTTTGATGTTAATTCACTACATATATGAAATGATGATAATTAGGGTTGTGCAAATTGTCTACATTTTTGTGGTTGTAAATAAAAAAGAAAAATATATACACTTTTTGATAATATATGTTCTGTCGGTATTTAAAAATAAAAGACACCGAAAATTAACGTGGTCACCCTGACAGTTTGAGTAATTTTATTGGGGATGAGAGCAGCTTAGTTATCATGATGTTTTATTCGATCAGCTCCAAGCAGCATTGAGAGAAAGGTAATAAACACAAATCCCACTCCGTTTATAGCAAGAACATATAGGCTGGAATTTCTTATATATCGATTAATCTTTTGTGACGAGGTTCTACCACAGTTCGGCACGACGGTACGTATATACATAATCATATATTAACTATTTTGATGTTATAAAATTCTGATTATTTTTTCTATTTAATGAATAGATTTAGATTGTAAGGTATGATTTTAATCCATAAGCCTCATATTAAATAAGAAATAATTTATGCTTTTGTTTATAGAAAAAAGAGATAATGACATACAAATTGATAAAATACATCCCATTTTACAAAAACCCACTGGAATGGTGGAAGGATTATTTACATACATTTCCCAATGTTCTCAAGTTGGCTTTCTTCACAACTATAGGTGCATCAGTATCAAGCAAAATAATTTGTTCGATAGCTGGCGATATTGTGACTGCTAATCAGTATCGGGTTATTACTGGCAAATGTAGATAAGGTCATTTTTTTTCGCATTATAAAAGAAATTATAAATCAATGAATAATTGTATAATATAACCTGTGTATATTTAGTTCAAGCTTTGATTTTTTTAGAGAAGTTTGTTTATTTGTACAGAAAAAAAACTATTTAAGGATAAATTATCCAAAAAAACTTAAAAAAACTACCCTAATTCTATTAAAAAAAATACAATGTACATAATACCGTACCGAACCGTGTACCGTGAAGGGTGTACTACGGTTCATACCTTATTTATATCCTATATTCAGCCCTACTTTATACTTGGATGTTTTTTTCTTCAAGAATTAAATAACAATGACAACAGCTTTGGAAAATTAAAATCATGTTCAGATTGCAAACTAGAAAAAACTGCTCTCGCTTTTTAGGACATGATTTTACACTTCTACGTATATGTTGGCAACATTGATAAGACAGCATATCTAATAGGGTTAAATAATTTCCAAAAGAACTGATACTCGTATGTTGCAGGTTACCAAAATATACTTCATTTCTGTTTAATATTTGCTCACAAGATTTCGACAATTTTCAGATCCTAATGATATTGAAAGTTCAGATTCAAACGTTTTCATGCTATTCTCTATTCTTATAAATGTCAATATGTGACGCTAAGAAAATATCAAATGTCACTCTAGGTTTTTTTTTCAAAGAATCTTCCAAAAGGGTTGATATTATCTCGACAAAATAACTAGGGGTTGGTAGTTAAAGAAATAGAAACGCACATACATACTTACCTAGGTAAGAACTTTCTAAATATACATTTTAAAAATTGACTTTTTATCAATAGTTTTATGAAGATAAGTTCTTTCACCTTTAGTATTTCAGTGTAAAAAAATTTGTATTTGAAAAATCTACTTTTTGTGTACAAAGGGGGTCCAAAACTTGTTGTAGCATTTAATTACGATTTCATTTCATTTCAAGGTTTCATTACGCAAATACACGACAGCTGAAACAAAAATAAACAAGTTTTTTTTATAAATTGTATCTCAGTGTAAACCTAGTCGAGGAACAATAGAAAAGGCAAAACGTGTGCTAGTGTCAGAGCCAAAAGACTTCAAAGACCTTTGGTATCCTCCTTCGGACTGCCTAGAGCATAATGAAGTCCATACCAGCCCCATTGAGCCTAAAAGAACCAAAACTTCTGCACCAACAGTATGACTAACTTCTGTACTGATTCCATGTGGCCCACCACTGACCTCAATCCTGGACTTTGGAGTGTGTTGTTGAAAATTTTCTGTCGTATCTCTCATACAAATTTGGATTCGCTCCAATCTACCATCGGAGGACCATGGACACGGCCTTCACCGTCAAGAGCGGCCAATCTGTTCGCCGGCGTGTTGAGGCTTTTATTACTTGTGAAGAACGACATATTGAATAAAAAATATAGCTTAATACAGTATTCAAACATATCACAAATTGGGTTTGAGTTGTCCTTTTTTTGATTCCATAAAAATCACGTTTTTCATAATTTAGTCAAGCTACTGATAGTTTTGGGTCATAAATGTATCATTCAGTCATTTTCCTTTTTCTTAAAAATATATTATTTGAAGAGAAATAAAATAATTCTCTTGACTTTTTACCTACAAATTAAAGGTAAAAATAAGTTTAGACAGAAACATGAGTGTCTATCAAAAAATATTTATACATAGACATTACTAAAAAGTTTTCAAATAGAGTATGTTCTTTATAAATAAAAGCACCAAATACAGTGATTGAAATATCAAACTCTGCTAAAATATATTAGTATAAAGTTTCAAAAGTTGTCCGTCCTATTTTTATATACAATTTATAACCCAAAAAAACAACAACTACAAAACAATCCCTTGTTCCCCCCTAACGTCCGTTTAATGTTACACTGCTATCCATCACTATTTGTGGGGTACATGATATACATCAAATATATTTACTTAAAGGGCAAGTGTTGTATGTAGAACAACCATCGATGTGAGTGGTCTTTTTAGCTAAAAAAAAATTGTGAAAAGAAACAAAGTAATACTTAGATGAACGTGGGTTATAATAACATCATTTTGTTAACGTAAAAGTTAATTACAAATCTTGAAGTAACTCATTATATAGATAAATACCTTTATTAATGTATCATTCATTAGAAATAATGAATGTCTCTAATATATATATATTTACAAGAAAAAAAATAATGAAGAACTTACTTATTATAAAGATCCTTCTGGGATAATTTTGCAAAGGACTGATATTTATTATTACAAACCTATATATGATTAAGTGCTGTCAATAGAAACTTACGTATGAGAATAAAATATATTTATAATTAGGTATATAGCTTAATTAAGAGGACTTTAATTCGTCCTATTAATTTTATATTTGTTTCATTGGGTTGAAACAAGGATGAGCTACCACATTAAATAACACCCTTGCTCCTATAAGCGAATTTTAATATTGTTGAATAATATAGCACAAGGGATAATAACTTAAATACTTTTTTGATAATGCGTGACAATCAAGCTGTAGAAGTAGTGGTTTCATTCTTAAGTTGATATTCTAAATTTTTCTTGGAGATATAGTTAATTGCTATCATACGTTGTATAAGTTAGGAACGCGCATTTATATAATTATACTGCTAAAAAATAATTTGACATAATATTTTATAGAAATTAAACTGTTTTCAAATTAGCTCCTGAGTTTTATTGCTGCAATTTATGAAAATCAGTTACCTGCTTTAATTTCTGATAAAAAAAACAACTGATTTTTCAAAACTCAAAGCTTGCAAAATTCATTGAACGCGAATAACTCTACGAAGAATATCTACAAAGCTACAATTGATTCCATTTGATCGGGTGTCTTGCAAAAAATTCTAAATTAGTGCAATATGCCCAATTCGGGTAATTATAACAGGATTTAGAGTGGGAAAAACACTCTTTTAAGATTTTTGCAAAAAACATCCATTGCTAAGTACCTAATCCTTTAATCCTCCACAGTTAAAAACATTTTTTTTTAATAATAAATGTTTAACTTATTTTTATAATTAACTTATTGCTGCCTCTATGTAGTCCTCCTCCACCTGGACCTCTAACCCATGTACTTTACTTTTTGGGCTGTCATTTAAATTTAGATTCCCTCCCAACGGCCATAATGACACCGTTCACGGCTCAACAATCTGTTCACCGGCGTGTCAAGGCTGTTATTGTTTGTTAAGGAGGAGATATTGAATAAAAAAAATAGTAATATATTGTATTTAAGGATATCACCAAATTGGTTTTGAGATGTTTTTTTCTTATTTATTCTAAAGAAATCACATTTTTTGTGATTTCATCACGCTAAAATTGCTACTGCAAGTTCTGGGTCTCTACCCTTTATATGAGGGGTAATTTTATTTAGGTCAGTGTGAAGGATTTTTTCTTTTTTTCTTGAATTAATGTATATGTTAATTAAGAATGTATATATAAACCATATTTATGAATAAACCTAAATCATTGCCCACACATTCTATAAATCACTTTTGTTCTGTATCTTCAAAGGAAAAAACACATTTCGTGGTCCCTTTTATGGTTAAGAATGTGTACACAACGTATATTGTTTAAATATATATAATAATAACAATAGATTCACTTAAAAGTGTTTTTAATGAGCAAAAGAAAATACTCATGACAATACTTGAGAGAGATATGATAAAAACTTGGTTGATAGTAAAATGTATGGCGTTTCTCTACCTAAAAGGGAGAGAAGCAATGAATGAATGAATACAGTCATTCAGGGTGAGAAATATTAATTTCAAATATCAATAGACTTGCGGGAGTTCCCAGCATTAAAGATAAGAAGGATCGGTTTGAATCTTTAGACGTAAATATTCAGATACCCGAACTTTTGGATCCAAATTCCAGCCCAAAATTAGTTTTATAAATTGGTTCTAACTATATAAGCAGTTTACCCAATGTTTGGACCTAAATAAAGTTTAATCAGGATTAAGTTGACATTTTTACTGATTACTGATCCCGAAACAATAAATAAACCAATTTTATTACTATTAGAATATAATTATTGTTAGAATAACATTGAGCTCGTCGTTACCTTTTTTGTACCTTGAAACCTCTACCCCGAAAAGAAACCAAAAAAAAAGGTCGAAAATTATTTGATAGTTAGCCAATTCTTCCAACTATGGAATTATTAATTAGTAATAGTTGATAATTGTTCACAGCTTAATAAGAAATAGTTTATATCCAACAAATTAATGTATACAACACTATTTAAACTAAAAGAACAATAAATTTAAATAGCTGACAACCAAATAAAGTGCACCTTTTTTTGTTTGTACTTGATGTAACACCGTGTGAAATAACTACGCGATCCAACTGTTTATGTAGGTATTGCTTCAATCACTAATCAGAATAAGTACACTCGATATTAATATTTTCTTTTTTATAACTATGATTAAGTATATAGCAATACTATAAACTTTTTAAATTCCAAAAAGTCCCAAGAATCTTTTTTTATGGTCCGTAAAAGTTTAGTTACGCGAAGTAGGTTCTGGTCTAAGATCTACGATCTTTTTGATAATGCAAGTTTACTTATACTGTATCGGGTTACTTTGGATCCAAGTTCAAGATCCGTCCTATCTTTACCAAGCATTGCATGGAATTATTAGTGTCGACAACAGACAGACACCAAACTTTGTTTTATTGATATAGAATATATTTAATCGCCTTTTCCTTCTTTTTCTTTACATATCATAGATTGGTTTTGATTTGTTCTGTTTTGATTCAATACAAATCAAGTTTTTCGTAATTTAATTGAGCTTCTGAAAGTTTTGGTTCCCCACTCTGTAGATAGTGGGCTTGAAGCTGCCATTATGAAAAAAAGTATAAGAAAATTGGAGGATCCTTAATTATTTTTGAAGCGGCAGTACTCTTTTTTTAACTGCCTTCAGGCCCAAAGTTTATACTACACAACACAAAAGTTGACTCCAACTATATTTTGCATTTTGATTTATAAATATATATCTATGTATCACATTCAGGTTAAATGATTGAAATATAATGCTTTAGGATGATCTAAAAAGTTTCCAAACTCAACGTGAAGATGTCAGCACTCGTAAATAAAAGCTATTCACGTCTATCTGGAATCTTTTGACAGTTACTTTCCAAAGTTGTACCATTTGAATGCTCAGTTGTTATGTAACAGTTTGTATGAGTGAATAGTTGTGAGTGTTGCAGGGAAAATGGACACAATCCAGTTTTGGTCTGTTGGTGCAGTTAAGGTGGAAGAAATATGAGTTTTGGAGCTGACTAATTACTTCAGATGAAACTTGGATACGCTAAACGTCCCAAACAAAAAAAGAGGTATTATACACTTATACCTCACATTGTAAGTAACTTGATTAAGGCATGTCTTAAGCTCACAATCCCCCCGTTTCCAAATATGTTTAAACTTCAAGAAAGCTGCCTCTTTTCTTTCGTAACTCTTCCAAAAAGGCCAACAGATCACATTAGTACCTGTAATTCTCAAACTTTTTGATTTGTATCCCTCTTTCATTTTAAAGAAATAAATTTTCTTTTTTTATTCATTAAAATACGCTCTTTTAAAGTTGTGGTTCGCCCCCTACAGCTAAAGAAGCCTTGTTCTGTCAGATATTCAATTTTTTGCTGGCAATACAATGTATCTGACTTTAATTCAAATTTTACAGGAGAGCCAAAAACGTTTTTGGAATTTGCCACCCATATTCAATAAGGATAAGGTACTATGAAGTTTTCCAGACCATTTTTTGTTTGTTCTGTCCCATGGGCTAACATGTAATTCAATACTGTGTTATTGCAGTTACATTGTTTTCTCATAAATATAAATGATATATAAAACCTTGTAGAGTAGATAACGTTGTAGAATTATTAATTACTTTCAGACGGCTCAAAAATAGCTTTTAGAGATGTAGAAACATCTGTGTAGGCCATAGTATTGTTTGAAAGACTGAATATAACTTTTTAGATTCAAAGTTATGTACATGTAATGGTATAAAAGAAAATGCTATATTTTTTATTCTAGTCCTCCTTCACAAGCAATAACAGGCTCGACGCGCTGGTGATCAGATTGGTTGCTGTCAACGATGAAGGCATTGTCATGATGGTAGCTCGGAGATAATCCCAATTTGGAGAAGAGATGCAGCAAAAATAATTCACAAAAATATCCCAAACTTTAAAGTCCAGGAGGTTAATGTCAGGGATTGAGGAGGGCCACATTAAAATAAGTAAGAAGTCAGTCATACTGTTCCTGCAGAAGTTTTGGTAGTCTTGACTTTATGGGATTCTAATTGAATTATTGATGTTATTGGAAGTCTGAATGTATAACCCTCTGCAGCCTTCTCAGCAGTGATACCAATGCAGATGAGATTGAATACATAAAGATTATAAGATAAAAACATAATTTTGGTTACGTAATGAAACCTCATAATTAAAAACAACGCAGATTAAATTGAAATTAAATGGAACTGTAAGTTTTGGGTCCCCATTGTGTGTGTTCAAAGGTTTTTCTACCGATGGGAAAATTCCTTACGGATCCTTAGATGTGTCAGAGCCACTTATAGATAGCAAGGGTAATTATCCGATAACAATATTCCATCATTTCTAGAACCATACATATAATATAGATAATATAGTATATACTGCATAATATGTACAAAGTAAAAATAAACTTTCTCTTACTTCAATTTTGGGGTAGTAAAAGAAATTCTTCCGATGCTAGGAAGCTACAATATGAATGTGTTAAAATATCTTATTTCAATTAGTTAAAAGAATACTTTTTTCAAGAAAAAAGAAAAAGATGCTTAGAATGTGAATTCCTTGCTTGTTTTATTCCTCTCCTTATAAAAATACAATATAACATTATCATTCATTCCTATTTTAAGAAGCTTGAGAAAGTTGTAGTCAGATCATTTTTCATTGATAATGACATCTGTATATAATATATATACAGTGGCGGGAATAAGTTTGAAAAAAAAATGAATTTCACTTATTTTTCTAACTACTTTTGACTTTATCATGAGATAACACAGTATTTAGGCTATTAAAATGAAGAACATTAAGGTTCAATATGGGTATATATATTTAATTGGAAAAAATCAAAGTCTTCATTTTTAAATTTTTGCTTCATCAAAAAATCTTCCCTTTTCGCTATAACTGTTCTACAGACTTTTGGCATTCTTGCAGTTAGTATTTAAAGATAGGTAGGTGTGATAATATTCCAGACATTCTTCAAAATAGTTTACTTACTTGTTGGGTACTTTTCCCGAACTTTTCTGTTTAGGTGTTCCCACAATAGCTCTATTGGGTTCAGATCAGGAGATTGATTCTTTCTTTTCCAAGTAGTTTTTGCTGAGCTTGAATTTATATTTTGGATCGTTGCCTTGCTGAGACACAAACTTCCTTCCAATTAACCCCTTTCCAGAAGGAATTGCTTGTGTCTTCAGGATAGAATGATAACCATTCTGAACGAATTAACTACCAATCTCTCATACTTACTAGAGATAAAAGTTACATATGAAATTAAGCCTAGCCAAAAAGTTCGATTTTTGCAGACAAATAATAAAAAAATATTTTATGGATTTATTTTTTTATAATCATTTTCATTTGGGTTAAATTATAAATTTTTGATAAAACTATCAACATTGAGGAAAATGACGAAAAAGATTTTTTTTTCTAAACTTTTTTTTGCCAGCGTATATAATTATTCATTTGTTGTCAAATAACAATTATATTTATTTAAATCAATACATTTAAGGTTGTTAATTTTCATTTATATAGTTTTTTGAGTTTATTATTACGTTAGAAATCTGACGTTTTGTAATACATGTGGGCACTTCAGGCAAAATATCTCCTAAAGTTGGTCATTTAATTATTGCATATTAATTACTTACTAAAGTGGTGTTTTATATTGGAATTCCTTTATCAAACGCATCCTACATGCTCTATTAACTTACAAAAGGTATTTGGGTTGGGTAAGACCGGTCCCTTTAGTGGGGGGTATCCAAATGGGTTGGGCTCAAAGGAATAAAGAAAAAATAGGAGGATTGTTTACGTTCCTGCTCATTTCTTGATAAGATAAGACTTCATTTAGATACCACCAGTTCCAATAAGTTTGCTTTTGTATTACTCGAAGGAATTACCTTAAAGTGTACGTATTTATAAATAAAATGCATTTCAAGTACTCACTATTGGTTGTAGCTTAAGAATAACTAATAACTAGACTGTTAGCTTAGTTATAATCAAGGGTCAAGGGGTTGTTGATGCAGTAATTTATGCTTCAAGTGTCGGACCAGGTAGATAATATTTTAATAATTCCTCTATGATTATTTTTTTACACATATAGTATACAAAATATCTATTGTTTGTATTCACCGTTTTAAAGATGTTAGTAATTATTATATGTATTTACGTACATTGTGTTTATGTACAGCCCAAATTTCATTCTCAAACTATATCGTATTTATCTGTGTTGAGACTCGGTCCGAAACCGATTTTTCCTTAGTTCGGTCTAAAAAGATTATTATAGATATATCTGGAAGGATTTCAACCCAAACCGTAGTGTGGGCCTGATTCACAACGGCTTTATGTGTAGATCGAATTATACTACAAGACCGAAATTAAAATGAATTATTTCGGTGTTACAAAAAGTATGAGGGGAGCTCAGACAAGTCAAAGATTTCCAGACCCAAATGGAACATTAGCATTAATTATATTATTTTAACCAATTTGAATGTCAACTGTCATTTGGAAAATATTCAAATCCTTTTTTAACAAGAGCTAACTCAAATAGTAATTCATATCAATGTTTTGAAAGTTGATGAATACCTAAATGGATATTTCCACACTTCAATTTGGTTGATGAACATAGACAGTTTTTTTTTTACATCATGCATCTTTTCGACGGAAAAAAGTTATTTAAAAAAATGGAAATTTTTCAACTCTTAGTATGGTTTTCCAACAGCCAACAGTAATTTGTTAAATAGGTCAATTAAAATTGTTTAACTACAAAGAAATTGTTTTATCCATTACATAACATTTTTTTTTCTTTTTAAATGTTCCTTTATTTGGTCAGATGGAATTGCACTGATTAAGTATAAGTAAACATTATAGCTTTAAACTTATTTCATCTAACCTAGGAATTGTCTTTGAAGTTCATTCTCCTTCTTTAGGAACGACCGAGATGCAAACCTACGCACATTGAGTTCAATAAAATAATTTCTCACGAGTGTGTTGTCCATAGAGCTACGTTGTTTCATTACAAAACAATTATGTTAAATTTGGAGGCCCTTATGTATTTCTTGCTATGAGTTATTTCATTATCTATATAATGAGGGGAAATGGGATTTGATTATTAATTATCATACTACATTATATTTTTCAAAATTACGTCCTTAATCAAAATAATTTCTAGCTGACTAGACCAAAAGGTTTATTTCATAAAAAAACAAACCTAAGCTATTGGATATTCCCAAACTTTTCATGTACTATTTTTTCTTGTTTTTGGATTTTCATTGTTTCTAAAGTGGTCCACATGCCAAATTATATAGGTAATAGAAACTTAAGCAATATAATTTTGATTTTCATAAAAATGGACGGTAAACATTACCTTCAAAACAAAATATTTTTGTTTCGATTATACTCATATATTTACAAATACTATATAAGAAAAAACAGCAAACAAGTATTTACGTATCCCAATTTGCTTTTAAGAAAAAGGATTGTATTTAGAAGATCATAATTATACACTAAGCCAAACTCTTAGTTCGAAATCAATGTTTCAATAACTATCATTTTTCATTTTGTATATTCAGTTTTAAAATTAATAAATTATCCAACTTATTGTTAAAATTATAGTTTTCATCTAACTGCTGTAAGTGACCATAAATTCCTAATTATATAATTTGTTTATGACTCAAATTAGCGGATTATTATAGAAAATTCGGATTGATACTTCAATCCAAATCGCAGTATGGAACCGTAGACCAAAAAAGTCATACATTTTTGTGTGGCACTGATTCAGAAGGTTTTTTTTTGTGCTGATCAAACTAAAGGGTTCCAGATCTCATATTAAGATTAGAAGTACATACAGTTTCTAAAGTTTCAATATGAATATAGAGTTACGTGTTTTGAAACATCTTTAATTGATTCCCATGTTCAGATTGTCCTTTCACATTATATAGTATATTTCATTTACAAAAATAGAAGCACTGAGCTCCAAAGATTTATGAAGTCATTGAAAATTCCCTATAAAAAGATTACATAACAAACACATTAATAATTAATATATTATATTGATTATATTTGTAGGCTTAAAAATGATGGAAATATATATATTTTACGTACATTTATTATTTTTTTATAAGCTTACATAATGATACGGAGGTTGAGGGTCTCTCAGCCTCTCATTTAGTATTTCTCAGAAACTTTGTTTGTCGATAATATCTGTAGTGTTTCAACATAAAAATAGTTATGAACAAATATCAAGCAAAGGGCAAAATGATTTATTTGTTTACTTCATATGTGGATACAAAACAATATTTATAGGCATTTTATAGGGATATTTGAGTCAATTAAAGGCTTGGTAATCAAATTTGTAGGATGAGTTTCAACTATAGCATGGAAACAATATGTGATTTATATTCACCCAATATTGCTTGAATAACTTGGTTATTTTTAAATTGGGCCTACCTACTTTATTGCGGGGTAAATATTTTGGCAGGGAAGATTTCGTTGATATATATCATGATTGTTATTTGTTTGATTAAATGTCTAAGTTACCTGTGATTATATAATAATTTTATACCTTCTAACATACCCCTTCAATTTCTTTAAAGTTGATATATTTGATTAAATATTCTTGAAAAACTATAATATGTTGTGTGTCAACGTAAAAAAAATCTTGAACCAAAATAGAAAATTGAGAAAATCCTAATTTGTTTGTTTACTTCAAATACTTAAAGCCAATACTTCATAGACATATTTTAGCTTTGTATTGAAATTTGTGGAATGAGTTAAGACACTCTGTTATAGACATTTTGGATCTTTATTGGATTTAATATACAAATATTACATCCCATATTAAAGGGCGTTCGTAGGATTATATTTTTTGGGGGAAAGGGCTTGGTTTTTGAAACTTGTTTTTGAAGAAAAATCCAAAAATAAACATTTTTTAGAAATAAAATTTTATAAGTAAAAAAATTCACGGCTACTCACAAAAAATTAAATTTCTTAGATAAAAATAAAAATATTAAATTTTATGAAAATCATTTCAAAAATCATTTGCTATTCACAAAATATTGATTTTTGTAGAAAAAAATGTCAAAAATCTATAATTTTTCTCGAAAAATCTAATTTTTCAAAAATTAATTTTTTTTAATTTTATTTTTTCAAAAACAAATTTTTTATTTTATTTTTCAAAAATACATATTTATTTATTTTATTTTTCAAAAATGAACTTTTAATTAGAATTTTTTTTTTCAAATTTAAACATTTTTTCTTCTTTTGAGAAAACTTTAAAACCCATAGTTATTCACAGAAAATTAAATTTAATGAAAAGAAAATTTAAAAAATTAAATTAAATTTTTGAAAATTCAGACTATAATATTAAATTATCGAGAAAAAAGCTCAAATTCGTTAATTTGAGGGCAGAGATTACAGTTCCTCCATCCCACCCACTGTGGGCGCTCTCGATATGGTTCTTTTAAAATAGAATTTATCTATTATATATATATTTTTCTTTTATGGTGATGATCAATTTTGGCTACTTAAAGTGGAATTTACAAAAACAAAGGATAAATACGAATAATTTGTTGATAAAAATTGAAGATATTTCGTACAAGAATACAAATGTAATCCAGACTTTATTTTGAGACAAATCATTCTAGCTTGCTTAAGTGTTGAAAGGCCAAATTTTCTTTTTAATTATTTGAGTATTTTTTTCAAATAATCAACGGAAGGATGTGAGCACAGTACATACATAGAAAATGTCTTCTTGTGTGTTTTGTAAGTTAACATGCAAGACATTTTATTCACGTTGACGTAGCTCCCTTTTTCCCTAATTATGTATTTTAATTGACTAATTATGTTGTAGGTACACAGAAAACCTACATTCGGAAAATATATAAATATGATTTCTCACTTCTCAGAATTCATTTGTTGGTATAAAGAAATGAATTCAGAGCTATTCGACATGCAAACATGACTCTAAAAGGAATAACTTATATTTTGACAAAAACTTATTTTTTTACTTATTACTTCAAGTGATGTGTACATAATTTATAAATAAGCTTAAGATTTTTGAGACAAAATGAGTAAAAAAAGAGGGCTCATTTTTTTTTGTTGAAAAATTACCTCTCAAAATTTTAAACTTAATCAAATTTGTATTTGAAGAAAAATACAGTTTGATAAGGATAATTTAAAGTCAATAAACTAAGTAGTTTTAAACACACCCCATTAGTAGTGGGACCAAATTTGACGGTGGTGAGATCTTCAGGAGTCTTGTTACACGAAGGTATCATCTAACCTTTTGTAAAAAATAGAATATCAGGATTTCTCAATTTGGCGTAAAAGTATTTATCTTTTAGTGCAAGATTCAAATGGGATTATTCAACTGTTAATTTTGCATCAAATTTCCCCTTTTTCTCACTGGAAGTTGTCAGAATATGATTCCTTAGATAACCAATCATGTAATTATAACCTTGATTGCATCATATACATAGTTTTTCCTCAAAAAAAAAGAGGTTTTTTCCATAAATTTTATGTCTAAAGAAATATGGCTTTTCCAGGTGGATTTCCCCTCCAAAAATATCATCAAAGCTGTAGTAATCCAACTAGAATCCAAATTCTTTATTTATTTCATAGCAGTATAAAAAAATAGTTATTTTCACACAAAAAAAAGTCAAAATGAGCAATTTTTTGAGCGATTGAGCAACCACTCACAAATCCAAAGTATATTTAGAACTTATTCTTCAAAAATTGCAATACAAACTTATGTCGTCACATATAATTTTTGGCATTTTGACTGTTATGGAAAGGAGGGGGAAATCGTAATTCCCACAATTTATATTACTCTTACTTATGACATTAAGTTGCAAATTTGATTCATCAAGTCACTTACATTTGCAAACATGACTATAAAATATACAGGTTTTTTTTTTTTTGCAATTTATTAATACAAACATCCTCACACCTACTTAATAGTTTTTTTACGTATAAAATTTGCTCAAAAACTATCGTTATTTGTAATTTTATATAAATATACACTACATATGGCCATTGATACATATAAATATATAATTAAGAAAAAGATTTATAGTGATTTTGAATCAGATTTTGAGATATATCCGTCATTTTAGTAACCCTTTTGGTGACAGTTTGGTAATTGATTCCTAATATTACCACTACAATATTGATAGATATACACCTCTATTAATCAACCTCAAGGATGTGACTGATATATACTGTTGAAATTGAGGTAAGAATACATTTAGAAAGGAGTATATGCTAGTAACCTGCAAGCCATTAGTGCTCTTATAATTACTAGTGGTAGTACCCCGCATTGGTCAGATAAATTGGGGATGTGTTAAAAATAATTCAACTTCAGGCAATTAAAGCAACAAACAGGCAGAAAAACTTTACTTTATTCATATATATTTTCCCCCATTTTCAAAATTCAAACGTATAAGCGAGCGAGGAGCACTATAGTTGTTTTAGTCAAAGTTAATAGAAAACGCGTGTACGACATATGTTTGACTTCCACCACACTTTTTAATATTGACGTCATAGTGTATGGGTGGTTTTGTGTTTTGTCAAAATATGTCTTTCTTGGCCAACAGTCGGTACAATACATGAAATAGAAAATTCTTGCAATAATGACGTCATAAACTATGATTAGTTGCGTGTTTTGTCAAAATCTGCCGGTCTTGCCCAGCAATTGGTACTATAACTCAAATTGAAAATTTTAGCTAGCTCGATTACATGATGAATTAACCTTGTATTTCCATTAACCTTGTTTTTTGTAATCTTCGTCAGTAGACATTCGTCTTTCAAACTTACCAGAATATACTTTTCTTTTTGATTGAGACCCACGAGGAAATCACACAATTTCCACATACCTTATCACTATACCTCTTGGTTTTTTCCTTTTCTTGATTAAATAAGATTAGCTATAAATCGATTGCCTAATTGATCATAACCTTCTTTTTGTTTGATTGATATCTAGTCTATAACAAATACATTTTTATTTACTTTCTACTTTATCAATATTATTTAATTTTTTTCTTTCTTATACCAAGTAGCAAGTTTTTAGTTGGTTATAATTATCAAAGTAATTTTGATCATATGAGTTTATTTCCACTACTAGTTCCGATACCAAAATGGGTTAGGGTATTCCAAGGCTTTTTTAAAAACAAACTAACAAAGCGAGTTGTCCATTGAGCTAAAACGTTACATTTTTCAATTTTTTTTTCTCCAACCCCCCTCCCCCCCCAAAAAAAAAAATATATATATAGGTATATGTATATCTAATTCTGCGGACGCCCCTGTATATATTCGCTTTTTATGATACCTAGATGACGTCACTATATCATTTTTTGTCATCTTACCTTATGCCGTATGCAGCTTTTTCTTCTCTTCGAAGAGTTTACCTCGCTAATTTTATTAAAAGGCCGAGTTCATAAAAGCAGCATAGATAGTTAAGGAGTAACGTTCTAGTTGTACAAATATGTACAGGAAAAAGGAGGGGAAAAAGTGTTGATATAATCACTACCTTGTCCAAATATTGATCACGTGGCCTTGCCTTTTTCCCCCAAAGATTCATTTGATTGGTCAGATTGAGTCGCACTGATTAAGTATAAGTAAACATTATAGTATTACATTTACTCCATCTGATATAGGAATCTAGTCCATATACATAAAATATATTTTCTTCTCTAGAAACGACCGGGTGCGAACCTACGCACAATGAGTTCAAGATAATTATTTATCCCGAGTGCTTTGTCTACTGAGCTATGTCGTTCCATTGGTCCTCGTGGCTACTTTGTCTATAAGTTTGACCCGGTATCACTGGAAACAGAACAACACTAATACAATTGTGAAAAAAATCACTTTGATTGTCTCCTTTGTGGAAAAATAATATGAATACAAATTATAAAAAGTGAATTTTAATGCATGACGCTATTTAATCAGTATCTATTTGTAGTTGGCAATAAAATATACAGATCTTGAAAAACGAAAAGAACTTAATCATTTTTTAAGTACATATTTATCAATACCTCATGATTTTAAAACACCTGACGTTAATTATGATACGAAATAATAAGAACTGTGAAATGATATTAAATTACCAATTATGTATATCATTTTTTAGTAAGTGAGAGTTGTATTGTTGAATAATAATTAAATAGATGGTAAATTAAACTTTATTGATTAACGAGTAAAATCTAACAACATATTTCATTCCATTTGACATTTTTTCCGCGAGGGAGTTGTTGGGTTTGGAACTCAATTCTAATAACAACTTAGTTGTATTACAACTTGTACTTTAAGGTAAATAACAACTTCCATTTAAAAGCTTGATTATGTATTCATAAAGGTTTCTAAAATAACATTAAAAAATATATATTTGGTTGGATATACCTATACGCCATTAGACCTCTTCATATTCAACTTTTTATGTCAAACTTATGCAAACTGATGTTATTTGACGTTTTTTAAAACCCCACAAAATTAGAGATATTTTATAAGTATACATTAAAATTACTCCAACTGACTTTGGATTTGTCTTAAAACTCGATTTATGTACATTGCAAAGAATCAAATGGGAGTATTTTGCTGTTAAAAAAATGAACCAACGATCAATTTGGTAACCCTGACAATTTGAAGAATGTTATTAAGGAGAGCAGCTTGCTATCATGACGTTTTGTTAAATCAGCTACAAGCAGCTGTCACAAAAGGGTAGAGGGAAGGAAATAATTAAGGACATATGCAATTGAACTCCAACGTGAATCCTCAATTCTACTTTGAGTCCGAAAGGACTTATTATTATAACTCCGTAACATATCATACGGGTTACTCTTCTTCATTTATGAACACATACAAATGTTAAGTCCTGTTTTTTATATATCAATGATACGTTTTATGTTGTAAAAAAAAGAAGTTAATAATAATAACAACAGCTTAGGAAAATAAAATTCACTCTTCAGCTTGCCAATTCTAAAAAACTGGCGAGTTAAAAAATACACTCGATTTTCATAATGATACATAATGGTATATTTTCTTCTGTAGGAGCGACAAAGCACATTGAACTCTATAGAACAATTTCTCCAGAGAACGTTGTCCATTGAACTACGTCGATCCATTATTATGTCCTTTTTTTTTCATTGTTGCTTCCAAGATATTGATGCTATATCATTGTAAGTTTTAACAAAATATAGCTACTAATTTTTATTAGAATAGCCAAGTAATCTTTGTGAAAGAATTAACTAATTTCCAGCGCTATTAAAAAAACGTTAGCAATAAAGCAACATGTCTCTTGAAGTAGGAATATTCTAAGTCCAAAATCTAAGTGTTCCCCTGCATGAAATCTCCCATGGATATCTCATCTGTAGGTTATTAACTTATTAGCATTTTCGGTTTGTAAGAAGTTTTTTTTCCTTCCAGCCCTTGAATTAGCCGACATATCTATGTCCTTAGGCATCTTTCCCATCATACAGTGGACATTTTGTACAATCCTACCCTTTGAAGGCCTTCACGAAAGCCTTAATACAAATATATCTCTTTCTTTGTTGGCCTGGCTTTTTATCCACATTTCCATTAATTTTATAGCAGCTTATAATCCAATAAACTTCCGTTTTCATCATGAACAAATCCCTCCTGATATTTGATTTCCCACAGAAGTTCATTTGAACAGCAAGTTTTATTTTTGTTTATATTTCAGTCATTGAACTTTTGCTTAGAAATTGATATTTAAAATAATTTCAAGTACTTGACTAACTTTTTTTATTTAAATTTATTTTAAAAATGAACAATTTGCTCCATTTGTCCACCTCGAAAAACCAATTTATAATTTATCCAAAAACACAGTATGAATAAGACAGTAGGTTTGCAATACTAGAAGATGTTATAAATAAAAAATTCTTATTTTTTTAACTGTTTCATGATCCATTGATTATGATATATTTATAATTCCATCCATGTATTTTTAGAGGCCGAACATTATTTAACATAATTGTAACTGTCAAAGTTACAACATTAATTTTGGAGTGGTTTTTTATATACTGAAAATGCTTACGATTTACAACCCCGGCGATGATATCGTAAATAAAAATAGACGAGGAATCAAGCTATTTTTAATTAACTATTTCATACTGTATGTAACATATGTTCCATACTCGATTAACTCAGTATGGTTTCTTTGCGTAAATATTCGTGATTTTAGAGCCATAGTGCCATAATAAATACAAATGTAGATATAAGTATATTTTTTAATCATAAAAAGTGCTTATGTATACATTAATATTTTTTTTGGACTTCCTAGAACAAAAAGCTTTATTGTTTAACTAAAGGCATTTTATTATAATGTTGACGATATATTTTGTAGGTAAGTAAGTACTTATTTTTGTTTTGAACACAACAAGATTTCTATTCTCTACAGAAGCATTATTTCCTGCTTATATTATTATTATTATTGATCGACCTACGTAAAACAAGAATCAGGAACCCTTTCAAAAAATACCTTTTTGTATCTGGAGATGTACATTTATATTAGTGTTGGGGTTCAGATTGAAAATCTTAGACCGATCCAATACCATTATGATTTTTAATTAACTTAATTAATTTGATCCATAAAAAAATATCGATTTAGACTAGTAAAAAAATGGAGTTTGTATCGGCCCGAAGGAAAAAATCCGTCTGGGTCGGTCTCATTTATAATTGGGTTTAGATTGATTCTATAGATCAAAAGTTGATGACGTCAGCTGTGCTTCTAAATTATGAATATCGGCCTACAAATAACGTCTTATGGAACTAAGTGTGTTGCATAAATCATATTTGTGTATCTCAAAAATGAGGGTACTTCTACCTTAAACAAAAATCCAGCGGAAGTACCGGTTCGTGTATGTTAATTTCCCAGAACGACATTTTATAGTAGATTTTTTGTCGTTGAAATATTGAAAAATACTGAAATACCGGCCCATATAATGGTACTGGCATCTTTACGAGAATATTGATATTACTATAGATGCACCAACTATCCAGTAAGTATTCCGCAATCGCTGACTTTGCTGATTAATCCATTATTAGCAAATGTTACTAATTAAGTTATAAAAATAATAGTAGAGTAAAAAAAACAAAAACTACAAAAAATTATTAAAGACCGAACCAAAAAAAAAAAAAAAAAATCGTTCTTGGACCGAGTCTCAAAACTAATACATATGTATGTACATATATATTGCATTTACATATGCATCATAAGACGCGTTGAGTCTCAAGGACTTAATAATAATAACAGGTTCCTGTCTAAATGTTCGAAGTTACTGTTTATAGGGGGATTCTGAGGTTGAATTGCTTTGTTTTCAATTATGCCTACGAATTTATCAATTCCAAAATTTTGACATCTGTTAGAAAATTTTAATGATGCATCCGTATTGGATGCAAAATACATTCCGTAAACAAAAAAACAACGAGTTATGTCATAATTAATCTATCTCAGCTATATTTGAGGTAAGCATGCAATGTTAATATGAATAATAAATACTTTGATTTTGCTTAAATTAATAATATTGACTAATTCAATGGTGTGACTTGTTTTGTTATATTTTTTCGCAACACATTTTTTGTTGCTCATATTCTCGTATATATACAGACCAATATTTCATAGGCATATTTTGGTATAATATAAGGCTTTTTGTTTAAATTTTTGAGATGACTTAAGGCTTTAGATTTATTAAACTTAATTGGGGCCCGATATGGCTATTTAAATAATACCAAAATATTATGATCATTTTAATGTAACCATCAAGTTCAATTTGCTCCAAAGGATTTATTAGAATAGTTTGTTGATAGAAATGGATAATAATTCGTCAAATTAGTAAATTATATTGTATTTTGAAAAAATATCAAGAATTTAAAAAAAAGAATATATCAAAATGTTGGGAAATGAGCTGCTTTGAGCAAAATCATACTTTGACTCTAGTGGTCCTACTTGAGTTTTGATGTGATTAGCACGAACTGAATTTTCAGTGATTTATTTTAAAATTTTATTATAAATTGTTAGTCGGTTTTGTCCAAAAATTATTTATGGGTCGAGGCCTACTAAAAGAAGTAGTTAAATATATTTACCTCTAACGAACTTTTTCTTAAAACTCGATTAGATTATGAACAGTATATATTTATATCTCTTCCCTAATTTATGCCATTCACAGGATCAGCTTTTTGAAATAAACAATGATGTGAAAGAACTTTTCTTGTAGCTGTTTTTCATTAATTTTCATGAATTGACTCTTGTATGATTTAAAGCAGGCCACTCTACGTATCATGAACTCAAAAAGAGACCTACATAGCATTTGGATTTGTATATAAATCATAAGCCTTTGTTCAGAAATTGTGACGTTTTATACTCAATCATTCATAAGATTACCATTGGGCCATGACTGTTGTTTACTTATAATATATTTGTAAGCAAAGTGGCATAGAGTGACGTCGTCTTACGGCAAAATAATACAACTCTCACAATGACAATATTGTTTAATATAAGATATAGGTATGCTATTCAAATAAAAGGTACAGTAAAACTTTTTGCCTTCAACTATTTTGCCTCAATTTACAAATACATGAGGTTTATACATCGTTATTATTGTTATTATTATTTTTTTTTTTTTGGGGGGGTTGGCAATGATGTTCCCCTTTCACTTTTTTAAACAAATAATCTAATGTTTATTCCTACAAAATGTATTAAATGTTTGTTTTCTGTAGGAATAATGACGCTTGATTGTCATTTTTTGAGTATTCTCTAGTATGAATAATCCATGATATCTACCGATAAGTTAACAGAATAAAGAACTGATCAGCATTTCTTTTATTCCAATCGTTGTTACTTTTGTTTATTTTTGCTTTCCTGATTATTATATTCATTTTATTGCCATTTTTGCCTCTGGTTCGAATTCATTACAAAGTTAAATTTTGTTGTTGTATGCATTGTAATTTTAGGCCGTAGTTCCATCATTTTTACTGCAGAACACAACTATTTAATGGTCTTTATTCTGATGTTTATTCCAAATTTTGATTAAAAAAAATAAAAATAAACAGAAATGTTAATTTTAATTGAAAATAAACAATCACAATGTAAACACCTTATACATCAAGAGGAAATATCCTTGAGGCAAAATAACTTTAAGAGGAAAAGGGTTAAAGAAAAATGTCCTGAGGGAAAATAGTTTAAGGCGAAAGTACCTAGCACCGAAAAGTTATATGTTTTTTTCCAAAAGGTACTGACTGTCACACCACCTTGCAAATGATTTAATTTTTTATTTTGCCCATGTCTTATTGAAATTATATAATAATTATTCTCTAAATAATAATTAATATTTGGCAACAATAAAAATACAGAAGGCTAGCTACTGTATACTTTTTTTCTTCATACTTTCCCATTTTCTTCTGTCAGTCGAGGTTGAGAGTGGATAAACAAGCCACAGAGTATTATTTTAATAAGAGTACTTGTTGAAAATTTTCTTTTGTTTTTCTTCAAATTTTAGACTCATCTGTTGAAAAAACAACACTGTATTATTTATCAATTACTACAATATCACAGAAGAAAAGCCTCAAGGAATTATACTATTAGAAAAAAGAAAACAACAACTATTTAAATTAAAAGAAATACTAATGTTTTTATAGTTATCTTTTTTAAGATAATTTTTCTAATTTATAAAATTAATAAGATGATATATAAAAATGCAATATTAAAAGAGTTTTTGTTTGTTTTTTATATATCGAATAAAATTGACTGTTCCCCTCAAGTTAAAGTTGTCTGACATTTCTGTGGATATTTTTCAACTCTTAAGAGTGAGAAATAACAAATAATTTGAATATTGACTTTGTTTTAGCTCAACTTCTTATAAAGTAAAAAAAATAGCTAACAAAACATCATTAACCTCTGACACGACATATTTTTAGTTATGTATTTCTACTTTCAAACTCAAGGGCCTGTTCTCTAATACGTATAGTAACATGAATTAAAAAAAAGACCATTAATCAAAAAATATTATGTAAAAGGAAGCGTTCAATAAGTTCAACATTAAACATCAGTCAATATACCAATGTTGAGTGTACTGTAAATTGTACTGATTTTGAGAGTAAGATTTAAATCAAATTCATCAAGAAAAATAGGTACAAAGTATCAAGATTAGCTATTTAATATAATTATAACTTATAATATCAACAATTATTTCTCAAAATTTTCTACTTCTGTGGCCACCATACCCTCCAGTATGGGCCTGAAGACCTAACGCCGCATCATTGGACTTATCATCCCACTCTTTCTCAATTAAGGCCTTCAAGGAATCAACATTACGGTGGGGGCCTTGCAAACATTGCTCTCCACAAACCCTAATAATAAATAGTCCAGTGGCGAAGTAGTCAGGTAATATGGGGGCCATTTTTTGGAGGCCAAAAATCGGTGAGGTTTCAGGAGCGTCCACCGGAGTGAGCTGGAGGGACTGTAGTCCTCGCTAGATTAAGGTATTTTTTGTCTTTTACTAGAAAATTTAATATTTGAAATTAAATTTTTGGAATTTTTTTGTATAAAGCTCAGCATTTTGATGTTTTTTTTTCTATAGAAATAAATTTTTTTCCATTATATTGAAATCTGAAAATCTTAATTTGTGAATTTTTTTTTTCAAAAATTTAATTTTTCAAATTAAAGTAATCACCTTTCAGGGTAGTTTGCATCTAACCAGGGATTCACAACCTCTTTTATCACCTCTTGGTACTCCTTCGCCCTCACTCTGAGCCACACCGGTCAAGGAATCTTCAGTGACAATCTTGTTATTTCCTTCACTTCTTGTCTTCCTAAAGATACTTTCCCCACTTTTAATGAGCCTCCTGACCGTACGGACAAGCTCAACAGAAGTCAGAACGTCACTGACCTCCTTTACAGAGTGATGGGTGCAGATAAGATCTGCAATCCTTTGATTTTTGCCTCCATTGTCTCTGTTTGTTGACGTATTGCTAATAATAATACAGTGTATGAAAGCTGTTACATTTTACAACAATTTAATTTTAATAACCAAACACTCATTGTAACTAGTAATGACTTTATGGAGTTTTAATTGGCGCAGCAAGATTTTCTTACACACACTTTACGTAGTACATTGTTTATACAAATATGAAAATATGACCTTGATAGAGAGAGAGAGAAATTAATGTTTATTCATACTTGTTATGTACGTACATCTAACTGTTCATTTGAATACATATGGGAAAAAATATTGCCTAAAGGAGGTGTAAGAAAAAGTTGTTGGGAAGTATTTGATATGTTACATAAAAGTAACGATTAAAGTTAATGAATCTAGGAAGCCATGATTAGTCGAGTAAGAATAGTAAAAAAAAAAAAAAATTAACTTCTACCGTCTCCTAAATTGTTCATCTACTTAATTATGAAATATAATTGGATTATAAAAATTAACTTTTGATTATGAATATATAAGATCTAAGTGCTGTATATATTTAGGTACGTTGGACATCCTGGTGTGCAAGGAATTCATGAATTAAACTTTAATTCAATCAAAGTTATATAGGTTCAAGTCCTACTAGTACAAACAACAATGAAGGATAATATAATTGAATTTTTCATCAAACATATAATTACATTCTGTCAAGTAACATAGTGGAGTCTTCGAGTACTTAGTTATTGGTGATAACACTTGGTCCAAAACCGATTTGATTTTGTACCAATCAAAAGTGATTTTTCCTAATCCAATATTTTTGAAAAGACCGTCTCGACAGTGCTGTCAAGCTACCTAGTTTTTTGACTTGCATAGCTGAAAAAAGTATTATGTAGATGATAGCCGAAAAGCTTAGTTAATCTTGCCAATAGTTTAGCCGATTTTTGGTCAATTTAGATTAAGGTTAGAAATATAAAATTATATGTTTGACCTGGCGTGTAAATTAATTATATTAAAATTATAAGTTTCAATATAATAGCTCACAGCACACCCTGGGTTGGATCAAACTTATAGCAGGCTAATCTAATCTGCAAACCAGAACAAGGATTATACTAAAAACACACAAAATATTTTTTTCCCTTTTTTGACCAACTAAGGGATATTTTTGGAGTAATATATTTATGAAAGAGGGAATTTTATCGTGAAATAAATGTCTTACCATATTTTTTTGGCTGAACTATTAATTTTATGCTTCCAAAATTATTGCTGGATTTGAATTTATTTACCCTTTATGGTCAAAATGGAGATATAATTTAGAATATAAAAGTTTGGACGCGATGGAACGTTTTCATAAATTTTATTAGGAGCTTCCGTAGAAGGGGGGATCAAAAGAGGTGCTGTAGCAATCGCACCTCTACCCCATAGATAGTTTTTAGCATTATCATATAAAACAATTTTTTTTTCTAAAAAACATAAATTAAAAAAAAAAAAAAATCCATTTGTTTAAAAAAAAAAAAAAATCTACAATCGATGTTGCTAATTTTTTCAATCTTATCAGAGTATTGCACGTTGGTTGGTTGAATCAACCAATCAAAAATAATTAAAAAATTCCCAAGAATTATAAGTTGACTAACTACTTACTGATTTTGGGCATTTTTTTTCCTCTTTCTTTTTGAAGGAAAGGTTTTACCTTGTAAAGTTAACGACATGGAGAGCAATAAAGACATTTTTTGCAGGGATGGTTTTGCGATGGAATTAAATTGGTCCAAGAAAAATTATAACGGTCTAGATACTCATAGGTATACAACTTCCAGACATAATCCAAACAATAATTGCTACATCGTTAACCTATCAGACATTTGGACTATACATTCTTTAAAACATTTGTATTTTGTGGGAAAAGGTTTTTTTCTATGAGATTTTATATTTTGGAATAATTACATTGCAAAATCATCCTTTGTTATGTTGAATTTAAAACATATAAGTATATTAGTGTTAAGACTCGGTCCAAAATTGATTTCTTCAATACCGATTTGGACCGATATTTCGGTACAAAACGTGATTTTAGAGCGTTTAACATTTTTCAAAAAGTGGATCTATTTTTTTGTCACAATATATGTACACCAATTTTTTCGGATCGCTATCCATGGTCCAACTATCTTCCTACTCCTGATAATTGAGTTACACTAATATGAATTATGCAACACACGTCATATGACATTATTGAAGGTCCATGTTCCCCATTTTGAAACACACATGACGTCATCAAAAATTGGTCTTGGTGTTTTGTACGATGGAAACAGATTGAACTTCTTTGAAGGGACGAATGTGTTACTTCCAATAAAAACCATAACGGTCTCAGGGTTTCAAACCGAATCCCAACACTACTATATCTTTTTGCAATTTGAACCCGTTGACCTGTCTACAGATCATCAATATTTGCGTATTGTGCAGATACAATAAATGTTCAATATATAGGGTATAATACAAAGCTTTTTCCATAAAAGTCTTTAAAAAAATAAACCTCAAACAAAACATAAAATATTCCCAATCATTTGTTTACATCCATTTACATACATCATTTGTTTTGTTCTATATATCTTTCCATAACAAAGAGGAATTGTTGTATCCACTATGTACTACTTTGATTATAATAAATCATGTTTTAAGCTATAAGCTACAAAGACTCCGGAGAATAATTAAGTTTCTTAAAAACAATCAAAATATAATACACACTCAGCTCTTTTGACCTTTTACCTATAAAGGTACATAGCTATATATACGTATACAACAAACATGATTGGCTACTCATGATGATGACTCATTGAATATTTAAGGAAGGCTCATTAATCATGCGTAGAGTACGACTCAAAATGAGTCTTTGTATTTAGTCTTAAAATCAGAGTTTGTTTATTTAGTCAATAAATAACAACACAGGGAGCAAAACATTTTCAAGGTGAAAATAACAAGGATTTTGGATGGAGCCCTTATCCCCCTCCCCCCTTGCTGCTAGTCTGTATAATTATTGATAAGAGGGTTGTTAAAAGTGGGATACTGTTTGTTTTTGGTTGAATTTATTCGTATGGAGTATAGTGTAAAGAAATTTAAATTCTTTGTAAAAAGAATTCTTTGTCTTGATCAATTCAATTAGTACAAATGAAATTTCTCTATAATTTACTCTCTTCCATTAAATTAATTAGAAAAATAAATTGTTATTTAAAAAAAAAAACCTTTTTGACACACGGTTGAAGAATATATCTACAAATTTGGCGAGTTAACATAAAATCATACTTGTAAAAGAATCATAAAATGGAGAAATAGTCAGGATATTCTTTACATGATATACAGGGTGAGAAAATATTAGCATAAAGTATATAACAATTTATTTCGCAAAATTAAATCAACAATTCCCAAATATTTTGGCCTTAGATATAGGAAAGTCAATCACTCAAACAACAGCCTCCAACTTGGCCCTGAACCTGGGACAGGTCTTGCCCATGTTAGCTACTGCCTCAAGAATGGAAGCCTGTCAGGATCCAACAGTATTATGTGCACGTTTATTGGACTTTCTATCTAAAACACTCCACACATGGTAGTCCAAGGATCTTGGATCCGACGAGATAGGAGAACACATTTCTTGTTTTTCAGGGCTGTTTGGAAGTCTCCACTGCGGTTTTTGCTCTTGGAAAGATCACGAGTCTTCCCAATCCATCAGACTCATGGAAAGCCATACCCACATCATTGACAGTTAATTTGGACAGCTTCATAATCTCAATCATCTCCTTAGGCGTACACCCGATACGGAACGACACAATAATGGCCGTACAGCGTTTGAATTTCTCAAGAATTTTGTTTTTTTCATATACAGTTTTGTTAGCTAAATCTGATGAGGACATTTTCATCAACATGGATCTCAGGGTTACCAAAATATCGAGGTCTAAACTTGTTCCGGATTTAAAAACTTCACCCTGTATTTTATATACATCCAATACTTTACAGAAATATGTTGTGTGTCAACGTAAAAATAATCATGAACACGAATCAAGAGAAGGAGAAAATATCAGAATTTTTTTTGCTTAATATATTTTTACAGTCATTTACAATACTTCATTGATATATTTTAGTCAATTATAAGCTTTTATTCAAATTTGTGGGAGAAATGAATATACTTAATAATTTTTACTATAGGTAAAAACCTTTATTTGATTGAAGATACTTATGTTCCCCCCCATTAGAGTCTTTTTTAAATAAAATATTTCAATTTTTTATTTTGATGATCAATTTTAGCTTCTTCATGGGGTATTTGCAGTGCCGCCAAAGATTTAATAAAATTCGTTTCTTGATAGAAATTGACGATAACTTGTCCAAAAATACAAATTTAATATTTAATAGTTTGTTATTCGGCTGACAAGTCACACATTTCTATCAATTATCGGCTTTGGATTTCAATTTCTGAAATGAGTGGGATCCAGTCTCCATTTTGCATAAAAATCATTCTAGCTTACCTTTCTGTTAATTGGCCACATAAACGAAATTAAATTTGTTGAACCACAAAAATCATAAATTACCTAGACTATTTAAAAAGAACCTGTATTTGGATTGTGTTGTGGCTTGGGCATAATTTGTCATACTAAAACCAGTGGGATTAATTAAGCAGATAAAAACGGTGTAATGGAAGGAAATCAAGGATAGTTTGTTTATTCATGTGGATGTATTGAAATAATAAAAAAAGATTCATATGCCAAAGAAAAATCTGAATACAAATGAAATTATCAAGTCGTATAATTATGGCTTTGGCAAGAGATTCTTTTTTAATATATTATAATTTATATGTATACATTTTAATAAGAAAAATGAATTCTGAAAAATCTATTAGAGGCTTCTATGCATTTAAAACACATCATTTGAATATTTTAAAATACAGTTATAATTTTGACATTGAAAGTATTGAAGGGGGATCATTGGTAATAATTTGGGTTGTAAGTAATCTGAAAGGTAAATTTTCTTTTCCTCAGCTGCTATCCTTATATTTAATTCCTGAGAAGTGAATTACCCTTTCTACTAAATACAAATATCATTGACATATACGAAACCTGATTGAACATTCATACAAGATGGAGAGTAACCTTTGATAAACACGGAAATATAGTTCTAAGTCCTTCATTATTTCTCTCTCTCCCTACTCCTTGTCACAGCTGCTTGCAGCTGATCTAACGAAATGTAATGGCAACTAAGCTACTCTCCTCCAAAAAATTCTTTAAATGTTTCAGCCTTATACTATTAATTTTGCTGTTTTCTTATTTTTAAGAAGTCTAAATTCCTGATAATTCAATAATATTTAGGGTATCAATTTCTACGTATTTTTTAGTGTGAGAGTTTTGCTGCTGTTGTTTCGTTGTTATCATTATTTTTTCATTTTTGAAGAGAGAATATTTAAGTATACAGTGTAACTTTTAGAGGACTGCTCTCGAATGACAAACAATAACGATAAGGATTTGTTGGGTAGTTTAAAGTGTATCCAGAGTAGAATGGATGATCAAAAATGGAGGGATTTTCTGCATATGTCCTTGCTCGATAGAGAGTGGTTCTTGTCTTTATTTCCTTCCAATCATAGCTGCATAATGAAATGCCATGACAGCTAAGCTGCTATCATATTCTTCAAATGTCAGGGTTATTTTGTTAATTAAAGTTTTGTTACATAGCAAAAATGCTTACAACTTACAACCAGTAATAATACACAAACATTGTTTTTACTTGATAAAAACAAAGTATAAATATTATTTTTCTTAATTTAAGTACAATGATAAAAGCCTTTGAGTAATAAATTAATTTTAACTGAAAATTTTTTTAGTAGCTATTATTGATAAGTCATTAATCTTAAATATAAATTAATCATTCCAATAACAAGAATATAAAAAAAATCGTCATACCACATTTGATCTTTGTTGGGTAAATGGACACAATAATTATTATTATATAAAAAGAAGAATAAAATAGTTGGTTGGAACGTTTCAACGGTCAAATTCTCTTAATATTTCATTTTTCTAATAAACTTTATACATTTTTTTTAACGTAGTGTAACAAAAAAAAGAAAAAAATTAAGTCACAAACTCATCAATTTTTAATGATGAAAGTTAAGAATTTAAAAAAAGATACTTAAAATAAAAGGTAAATTAACTTTCGAATAAAAATATAATTAATTATGTTCAACCATCGTGACTTTCATATTGAAATGCGTTTTATCATATACATATTCTATCCAACCATGGGTTCTGTGCATTAATGAACAGTCTCTACTAATGTAACTATGAAATAAGGTAAAAATTGATGAGTATGCTTCCTTTTTCTACTTCAAGTAACCTTTTACAGTTGAATTCACATATTCATGTATCTATGCGTTATTAATTGCACAATTGGGATACATTTGATATTTGATATAATAGTTTTTTTTTTGACGACATTAAAATATCAACTTTGATCTATTTGATATTTATCAAATATATATTTTGTCAATAAAATGTTCATTTGTTTCCAAACTTTGTAGATAGATTTACAATTTTTTTTTATATTTCTACATAATTATACGTACATAATGTGTACAAAGGCCATTTTTTTGCAAATTTAAAATACGCAAAATCTTATAAAATAATTTTTTACTTGTTTATTTTCTGCCAAAAAGGTGATTTTACTTTCCATATTTTCATTCAATTTAAAAAAAAAGAGAAGACTTATATGGAGTTGAAACCTGCCATTATAGAAATTCAAATATACATTTTGTTATCCTTAATGACGCATTTACGTATGATTTTTGCAGTATGCATGTAAAAAAGTAATAATAAATCAAATGTTTTTGAAATTCGGACTTAGAATTTATGGTCATAGAAAAACGTGCTTTAACCATATTTTTTTATGAAAAAAACAACAACCTATGTGTATCATTCAAAAGTAAGACATATGACGAAATGACCAACGCACGGCATTGTTATTTATTTTTATGTTACAAAAATATTATTACACAACATGCTTTTAAAAAATAATAGAGGGGACGGCGTGATCCCACTAAGCATACAAATTTACAAAAAGATTTTTCTATTACTGCCATTACTTCTCCTATTAGCCCTGTGAATTTTTATTGTCTAAACACAAATAGCTCTTGTTAAGTTACACAAAATTTCATTATTAAAGAACCGTCCATAAATGAATATAGACAGCTTGAGAACGCTGATATCGTATAAGCTCAAGTCTGAAGGTTCTGAAGCTAATGGTTGAATTAGAACTCGCTCTTGCTTTGATGTGAGCAATTTCCAACAGTACTTGAATAATAATTTCATAGTTAGGAAGATTTCGCCAACTTATTTTGGACCTTTTTTCGGTTTCTTTTCGGAGAAAAGGCTGTATTACACAATAATGGTACATTAAAAGACATTAGAATTTTATCCTATTCTTTATTTTTGTCAAGATTGTTTTTATGTTAATGTATTATATATTATAGTTATTCACGAATATGTATAAAATATAATGCATATCAGCTTTAAATATCTTAAAGGCATGTTAGAAGATACATATAGAATAATTCTTTAGATCACAGTTAACTCAAAAAGTTGATCAAACAAATTCCAATCATGATAAATATCAACAAAATCCTCTCGGGCAAAACTTTTTATCCCTCCTAATGGTAGGTAGGTCCAAGTTAAAAATAGCCGATAAATATATGCTTTGGAATGTATCTTTTCTAGGGTCATAAAGTAACTTTATAAAAAAAAATTACTCCTTTTTTTATTTGAACTAGTCATACCTAAAGCTTAAAACAAAGTTGCGAAACGAATGCTACATAATCAATATTTGTACAAGGTTTTGGTTGTAGGGAGTTAAATATTAATCCATGACTATATACATTGCAAGGCCTCCATGAATTCTTCTTTTTATCTGAATTAGCGAGGCAAATTCTGCTAACAGAATTAAAAGTTACATACGGGAGGGGTGAAAATGACAAAAAATGGTAAAATACGTCATCCGTGGTATCCTAAAGAGCGACATTTAGCGTGGAATAGAAGATAACTCTACAACCATTGTTCTCCTCATGTTTGAATACTTTATTTTAAAGTTTTACATAAAAAGACTCAGGCGACATGTAAAAAAAAAAGTGATTCAAAAGAATACACATCAAATATGTTCTCTCATTCACTCACCCTCGATCAAAAAATGACCAGAAATAGGACATATTCATACAAGAGAAAAATAATATAATATTTATCTACAAAAATCCATTCCTAAAAACGCCAAGCAAAATTTATTGATATAACAAATTGACACCTTTATACGTATTTAAGGTGATAATTACACTGTCCAACAGCCAAAATGGTACAAAAACAGTATATGCTCAGTTTAATAGAATTTGATCCCCTGATTCCAAATATGGCTTTATTTTTTCTATGCTAGCCTCAAGGTCTTTAGAAAAAGGTAATATATTTTTATAATTTTTGCCTATTTTTAAGGTTCAAAGTTGTTTGAAGTCCTCGGTCTTGAAGATAGGGATAAATTATTTTAATATATTTTGTAGTTGAATGTTGAAAAATTATAAAACCATTTTGAAAATGTCGATGTCTCACTTATATCTCGAAATATCTTTGTTCAAAGTTAAAAATAGGTCCTTTTATCAGAGGCCTATAGCTTGAAGACGAATAAAATAAAGATTTTAAAAGATTCTAATTGGATAGCTGAAAGTCTGAACTTTAGTTTAAAAAAAGAACCTTCCCAAAAAAGCTCTATATCGTTGTCAATTTGAGATAAGGCCACGATAATATTTTAAAGATAAGACTCATTTTTGAATTGACATCATAACAAAAGTCCATGACATAAACATTTAGACTGTCCAAGCTAGGAGAGAAGAAAAATGAAAAAAGAGATGGAAACAAAGATAGAGAAAAAGGAGAGGATAATAATTGTGAGGACAGGTACCGAATTCAGGATTGGTGTTCTACTAAGTTGAGCATGTGTTGCTCTTGTGCATAAAAAAAGTGTGATTTTGTTGTATAGTGCTATTTATCAGCCGTGATGCATTTAACATTTCCTGCTGGTATGTAAAAATAAAATAAAAAAACCCGAAAATAAGCTTGATAATCCTGACAATTAGAAGAATGTTTGGGATTAGAGCAGCTTAACTGTCATGACGTTTTAATAGATCAGGTGCAAGCAGCCGTGAGAGGAAGGAAATCAACACAAATCTCACTTAATATATCGCAAGAACATATATGCCCGAATTACTCCGATGCCGATCCTCAATTCTACTCCGATTACAACAGAGATCTTTTACTATACTTTACTCCAGAGTGAACCTTCATTGTTACTCTCCTTTTTTTTGAGCACACTTTACTTTATTCTTAGATGTTCCCACCTCAAGAAAATAAAAAAAGCTTGCTCAAATTGCCAACTAAAAGAAACAGCTCCCACTTTCTAGATCATATTTTATACGCCTTTATTTAACATTTTGATATGTATATCGCCCCTTTCTTTACAGTTTTCTTTTACTCCTAGAATACTTTCACTGTCGCCTTAAATTGGATTATATTTGAAGAAGACGCCATCTTGATGTTTTTACTACATAAATAAATTGTGATTAAACTCCATCAAATGTGTTTAAGAATAGAAAAAGACTTAACAATGGCATTGAATACTATTTTATACAAATGATACACAGTGATATTTGAATTAAACCATAGGAATATGCCCTGAAAGTTCCTTTGAAATTTCTAAATATGTACAATTTTTTTTGATCGATTAAGAACAATAAAAGTAAGATGATTAGAGAAAAATTGTAAAATAGTTCATTTGTATTTACGCAATGGAAATTAGATTATATAATGATGGAATAACACATTATTATGCTTTTTTTGGGATCAGATACATAATAAAACTAGGTAACAGAGCGATAAACTTTTGATAGACAGTAAATTTTTTATTTATTGGTCCCATTTTTGACATGTAATAGTGTCAACAATTCTGACGTCACGTTAATTATTTATCAGAAAAATTGAACACATTTACAAGCATGAACCACCACAGATACTCTTAAAATACTAATTATACAGAAACATATATGATTATAATATATACCCCCTCCCCTAACTCTTTCTTAGTTTAAAACACTTGATTAACGTAATCAATATTCAAATGAGTACACAGGGCACACGAAAAATGCTTATGGAATGAATGCCTTGAAGTCTTTTACTCTGTTCATTATTATTGGGAATTACTTCCTTCATGAATTGTACAAGGCGGGGGTATTAATTATCATAATTATTATTTATTCACTTATAATTGCTCAACGACCCTAAGGTAGGTCAGGGAATGGTTGTATTCAAGATATGCATGCCCATATTGTGTTAAAAATATTTGGATTTTGTAAGGGGGCCGGAAACAGTTGCAACAGTCTCCTTTTCCCAAACATTAAATAAGCTAGAATCACAAATTTACATTTATAAATTGTATAATACAATGCAGATTACTGTAGCAAAAAACTTCAATTTGAATCAACTTCTTTTCTAGATATATGTTAAAAACTAGGGGTGTACTGATGCATCAGAATCAGCAAGAATCGTATTTTTTTGAAGTATCAGAATAAGGTCTCGTACTTGGCTCAATACAGTCGATTCCACCGATATTCCATGCATACTAAATTTTATACAGTATTAAGCAAGAAAATAGTTTCCTAATGAAATAAATTTTATTATTTCAAATGGTGAACCAATAAAAGGAGGTGAGGATTATAATACAGGGTCTTGCAGATAAATTTGGATAAAGTTGATGCGGACGAGGATCCATTTTATTTACAAAAAATGAGCATGATTTAAAAAAAAAATATTTTTATTCCATATGTCCTCCTCCTGCTTCAAGGACAGTCTCCACACAGGACCTGAAAGCTTTAACGGACTTTGAGACCTCCATAGTATCTATGGTGGTGGAGACCACTTTAGGGCCTCCACAGAGTGATGGCTACAAAGGGCCCAGGTCAAGGATTAAGACCATGAGAGTTGGAGGCCCAGGTCTTGCAATCCCAAGAGTGTCCTTCTGCACAATCTTGACCTTATGGGTGGGGACAGAGACATGCAGGAAGGTTTGCCATATGCTTCCAGCCACTTCTTCCATCCAGGGGTTGACCTCGTCCTTGAACACGTCCAAGGAGAACTATATTCACCTTCTGTTTGTTTGCATGACGTGACCATCGCTGCTAATGGTGCCCGGGACCACCACAGCGGCTGTATTTTTCGTCCTGAACACCATGGGGACTTCGGAAGTTTATTTACATATCCATATGATATTCACTTACTTCTCTTCTTGTCAACAGTGAGTATCTTTGTATATGAAAAGAATCGTAAATATCCTACATTGTTCTTTAAGGAAGCCGATATCCTCTTGAACCCAGCCTGTCTAGCGAGCTTCATTGAATCTGTTAACAGATGTCTCACTTTTAGAACGTAGTTCTTGTAGCCTAAGTTCTTACTGATGGCCCTTGAGATGGTACTGCAGTGTATGGAGCGGTTTTTGACAAGGATAGACATGGCTTAGCCTGGGCCAGCTTTGATTGACCTCTTGAACAGATCCCTGGGAGCCCTCTTTCTTTTATTATTGGGACAGTGCTTGGACCTGTAGGACATACACGAGCTTTTGTACCTATTGATGATGGTGTAGAAGGTACATTTTGTGTACATCAGGAGTCGTACGATGTCAGGGGCAGAGTGTCCTGCCCAATCGAGTTTGATCACTACATACCTTTTTTGGTGAGTTTTTTTTCTGGGAATAGATCACGGTCATAGACTTGGTCCAAATTTATCTGCACGGGTCTGTATAGAAAAACCAAACTTTAATTTTTCGGGCTACAACATGTAGGGGCCCAGATAAGGTTATTTTTTCTTTAATTTTTTTAACATTGAATAAGTCCATTAGTCAAAATAAAATAATGTCATTAGATGTTCTTGATGAAAATGACATTTAAAAGCTTCAAAAGATCCAGATTTGGCCTTAAGAGCTTTTAGAACTGTTAACGTTTTTTAGGATACTTCTATGATTCAGAGGCATATTCGGCCATGAAAGAACTGTATAGACAAAAATGAAAGTTAATAGCGATTGAGCATATAATATTTTTAGAAGAGTTTATAGTATTTAAAATGACAAATTCTAGCATACAACTCAATTTCAATTAAATTAATATAGATTATTATTCAATAGACCTTGAGTTGATAACTTTGACTTATAAACACATATTTCACAAAAAAAAAACAAAAAAAACAACACAGGCGCTAGGAAATTATCTGTAAATACTTACCATACCCACCTTCATCGATTGAAAGTGGGAAAAATATTCAGTAATGACATTAATATAATGTATATTGGCCAACCAGGAATCCTGAGTACAGAGAGGAATCCACTTTTTAAATTTAAAATTGTTTACAACCAATCATATGTATGATTGATATATTCATGTATTTTCTTGTCTAACCTTAACCAATACAGTATGCATAAGCGAAATCTGAGCAAATGTTAGTACATCAATATTTATCATACATCTCAAGAACAATAAGAGATCTAAACTTGAAATTTTATTATTACTAAGTTGTAATTTATTCAGTATTATTCCCATTTGACTGACACAACAGTCTCCGAACGGGGATCTAAAGACAGAGCAAGTCTTCCTGATGTAGGCCTCATCCTTTTTGTTATATGCCCCATTGATGGAAACCTTCAGGTCATCTCCATTTCTGTAGGATTCATGACAGGTTTGACTCTCTAAAAGGCTTTATATTCTATAAACCATTGGATTCAGATCTGGTAATGATGGGAGCCAAATGGAATGTAGGCCAAAAATCGCATAAAATTGACTCAAGGCAAAATTTGGGATTTAAGCCTTCAAATTGACTCAGATCCCTCAAATCTGCCCTAATTGCACATAGAGTAGTCTCGGAGCACCCTAACTGATTGTTGTTCCTCGGATTTATTACCACACTCTTTTCCCATTTTAAACCTTTTATGCTTATTCAGAGCTCAGTTAAACGTTGTAGAAAGTTATACATTAAAAAAAGTAAATCTTTTTGTTATTTGCTTATGTAATTCCTTTATACATAATGAAGAATCGGTATTGAAATTATCCATTAAGATGGTATCGGAATTGAAATAAGCATGGATTTCGGTGTTCGATGCATCCCTAGTAAAAACTGACTTTGTGAGTTATAAGTTATTTTTTTAGGTATAACATTTTTTTAATGAGGTAGTCAGTTTCTCAATTTTTTGCTGAAACATACATAAGCTAAATTACTATTTGTTTTTTCATCAGTTGAAATAATTGTATCAAAATTTAAAACTCAGTCATTGAGAAAAACTTTTGTAACGTCTTCATGTATAGCTTATTCTCTTTATGTTTTAATATATATTCATGGCTCACAGCAAACATGTTTGTTAGTCAAATCAATGTCCTGAAGAGGTTTATGAGAATGAATTTATTGAACTATGTCTTAATACTTATCAGTAATCAATATGCTTATATATATGTATGAGTCTGTTTTTTTGAAGTTTGCAGTGGGAGTTTATAACTTTTCTGAAGGTCCCGCAGTTATTCTAGTGATTCCTTTGTGTCTAAGTTGGGAAATAAGTAGAGTTATTTTACTGTTGCCTATCTAAAGGATGGGAAACTATCAACAGATCCTCACATGGGTTAGATCCATATGTTGATGGAATAGATCGGTAAATGAATCACTATAAATGTAGTATAGTTGCGAGCAGTTTTCTGCTGAGTGCAATTTTCCTTAGGGCAATATTCCAGAGGGGAACTTTCCTGAGGACATCCTTCTCTGATGTACTGTGGCACTTGAGTGTCCATAATTTATGCAAATTCTTCAATAACATGTCCTGTGCACAAGTATATACATAATTTATAATTGCAAAAAAATATTATTTATGCAACATTAAAAATATTTAACCCATAATTAATACCTCTATTATCATAATTTATTTACCTTATTTCCACAACATAATTTTAAAATTGAAATATTCTACAATTCCCTCTCACTTCCGCTTCTTTGTACGACATTCGGATATGTACAAACAAATTGCCATTTCTACCTTATAAATATTTACAACCAATGATTTCCGATAAAAAGAGATGCATATACCCATTTGCAAACTTAATATTTTTCTTTTTCTTTCTTGTTCCTGATACCCTCAAAACAATAATAATCATTTTTGACAGTTCAGTTCATTTTTCAGTATTTGTAATATAGGTACATGTGCATATTTGAAAAATTAGTACGGCGATTTACTTTCTAAAGTAGATGCTCACATAGTTGTAAATGTTATTACCTGCTGCTATTATCATTGGATCGGTAAAAAAAAGCAATCCTAGACAGGTCATTATTGTTTTTTTGGGTAAAAAAACCAGCTGAAGGTACATAATATAATAACTACGTAAGAGGAAGTGTATTCAGTTATTACAATTTACACATTTTTATTCTTCATTATTTTCTTCGTTATTATAATCTTCGATCCTAGCTAGAAGTAAAATAGATCGGGCCGTAGGACTAAAAGACCGATTAATCAGTCTTTAGGACCATTGAATGGTAAAAAGGATATGACGGATTAAAAAAACAACTGATACGGGATCAGTCCTGGGACTGATCCAAAACTAGTCGAAAAAAAACCCCGAAAATGAACTTGGTTACCCAAAATCACAAGTAACATTAAGAGCAAATAAATAAATATAAATCTTACTCCTTATCTGGCAAGAATATCGACAGGAATTACTCGAATGTCGATCCTCAATTTTACTCTTGATGAGTCCAACTAGGACTTATACTTATAGTTCCCAAACAAATCCTCAGTGTTATTTATTAACTCCCGTACATTATACTTGGATGGTCTCTCTTCAATAATCACATAATATTTATAGCAAATTTGTAAAATAAAAACTCTATTCAAGTTGTGACTGCAAAAAGTACTTGTCTCAAATCATATTTTTTTACAAGTATAGATATATAAATATCATACATAAATAGGCACAAAGTTGTAGTTTATTAAGGAATGTAGGTATTTGTTATTGTTAATTTTTGGGTTAAGACTGATTTTTTTTCCAGATGGGTCTGGACCGATATTTTGGTACACTACAAAATTCAAATTGAATTATCTTAAAAAAGATCGGAGATTATTATTTTTTCTCTTTATACAAAAAAAAATATCATATGGAAGGTGAGGAAGGACGAATTTTACTACAAATCCCGTCCGGATTGAATTTTGTCATAATTAGTTAAAACTATAACAATATCAGACCTGTTTATAATTTTCAGACCAAAATTCACCACCAATACAACTTAAATAAACATACTATATAAATTTGAAGTTAAAAATGGAATTAAGTTTACATTTAAAGATATGCTCATAGCTCCAGTTTTTATGGGAATTTCTAAAAAAGTGAGTTGAATTATATTCTAACTATCATTGTTTTTATTTATAAATATAGGTTGTATCCTTAAAGAGAACAAAACTTCAGCCAAAATATTTTCTTTGATAAAAATGCTCGCACGTCAGAAGACTCCAACTGAGATTACCAAAAACCTCAGAATTAGCTGAATGACCGTGTATAGGGTGAAATATTTATTTGAAACCCAAGGAACAGTTTTCAAGGAGTCTGGGCAAGGTCGGAAACGAATAGTAAGACCATGATTATGTATGTCAAAAACGGTTGTGCTAGAAATGCAGTGATAACGATTCGCGTTATGGCCAAGAAGAGGAATATGAGAGAGGTGTCGCTTTGACGTGGGAGCAAAATCAAATTCAAGGAGGAAGAAGTACCTCATTACGACGGTCACAAAGGAGAAGAACAAAGTTCTCCAAGACAAAGTTTCTTTTAAATTTGTCCAAGAACATTTGGCATTCTAGCTCCCCCAATCTTAATCCTTTGGATTATTCAATCGAGGCCAAGATCGTGGAGGCTCCCTTGCTACGAGTCTCGCAGGATCCGGATATCTTTGGAGTCCACCATCTAGGCCACATGGGCTGACTTGTCAGAAAACTACATCCGTAAGGTTTGTACAGTTTTCAAGAAGAGGGTTAAGGGATTCATTGAAGCTGAGGGAGACCATATGAAACCAAAAATGTCAATTTCACTTATAATTTCCAAGAAATAAACTTAATTTTGTTCTCACTGTCTTCACGAACTAATTTTTAACGAAGTTTGAAAAAACAATCTTGAGTTTACATGACGGATGGTGTACATTATGCATATTTGGGAACTAAGCAATAGTTTAGAAAACCAATTTGATAACGTATTTGTCTAAATACATGTAAAAAAAGGTGTTTTTTTTTTGTATACAATATATAGTTGTCATTACTTTTATTCAAATTGTTTTCCGGAAGCCAATGTAGTATAGTAATAAAGTATTAAAGTAACCAAAATTTGCTCTACCTATGTACATATATTTTGGTAAAAAAGTGCATCATTTAGTAGAATATAACTATTTTTACATACATATATATACATATACCTATAGCAGTATTTTTATTGTACATACATATTTTCAACAATAGTAACAATGTACCCTTTTTTGTATACTATAGAGGCCATGTTGTATGAATAAATAAATTTTTTTTTTTGTAGCAATTAAATTTGAAATTAATGATATGCTTTAAGTATAAATTGAATGCATTTTTATGTAGTTTATTTATTGGTTAAACTCTTCCTAAAGTATATATTTGTTTAAGAACTAATAAATACAATCATTTCCTGAACCAAGTATAGTACATAATATACAAGGGCCATTACATACTACCAAAAACTTAATCTCATGGAATGTAAGCTGATTTGTTGATGCTTTTAATGAAGCCTTATATTAAATCTCCTTTACATGTATGATAAAAATTTTGTACTTTTTTTTATTTTACAATCCAATTCACTGTTTTAATAAATACAAAGTAAAGCGGATAAGGCGTTTAATTTATTGATTTTCGAAGCTATTCTATTTATTGGTGTTAACTATATATGTTGCCTGTCATCACAAAGTCAAACTAAAATCATATTGAGTGCGGAGTACATTTGCATTCTTCAATGAATAATAGTTAATTTCTATTACACTTTAAGTATCATAAATTGATCTTTATAGTAAAAAAATGAGCAATTAATAAACTTTGTGGTTGAAAGGCCAGATCGAGCCAAGAACTTTTTTTTTTGCATTAGACCATTAAGCAACAATTTGTTTACACGGATCCAAATTCTGGAGCAGCACTGCGGACAGCAGCACAATCCTTATCCCTTTTCAAAGAGCCCATAAAAACCCTCATACTAACATAATTTTTGAAGCGACCATGATCAAATTTGGAGCTCAGATCAATAAAATTGAGGTTGATGCTCCCAATAATCTTTCTTTTAGCGTGCTTAAAGAGTGACTATTTCAAAGTGAAGACACGCTTCTTGAGTCCAAGACAGTAGCAGATCATGAAATCTTGCTATACTGTACGAATTCAGCGATGGAATCCTCTCATAAGTTTAATAAATTTGTCTGCAATATCGAATTTGCTGAATACATATATATATACTTTTTTGACAATCTTTCTATTTTCGGTGTAAAATCTACAACGAATGCTGTAGATCTTTTTATTAATTTAAGTACTATGATGATAACCATTTTGATGAGCAGGGGAAACAGTAAACTGAATATGAGAAGGATGCCGCACTCCAATACAATCAACCTTGCGAATACCCTTGTGCGTATTATGGGGTAATTTCTTTGTGTGCAAAGGAGAAGTGACACCCTTTAATACCTTGTTTTACCCTTGGTAACACCAATGGTATCAATCATTTCCACCCATATTACTATCTTCAATCAAATAATATTCGCAACGATAACTTAAATTATTGTTTATGTTCCTTTATTATATAACTTTGAATACAAATCCTATAATTAACTCGGATATGTAATGAAATATTGGCTCTATTTATATATTAATTAAAAAAATAATTTTGTATTTTTACCCATTCTTCATTAAAGTTCGAGATTGTTTTTATTTAGTTGCACCAGATATACAAGCTCTCTTAAATATATTATCAATATTTAATCGTATGGTGACCACCTAATCATAAATTTTCGCCTGGGGTGATTATCCACCCCAAAAAATGAAGTATCAAGCGATATCTTGTGCACTTTATGTTTTTTCTCCACTTTCAATATAAATATTTCATTTATCACAAACTTTCAGTATCATATGTTTTAGGGATGGTGCTTCATTAGTTCCTGAGTTACTAAAAAATTTGAAATTAATGCTCGAGGTTTCAAATAATGTTTTTTTATGCGTACTTATCATTAATCTACCCCAAAGATGAACATGTAAAAAGGAGATGAAAGAGGGTTCAGAATTATTCTGTATATATAATTTCACGTTTTTTATATAATTTATTAATTTAGAAATAATATATTTTTTATAGTCTACAAAATTTAATATTTTTTTCGCGAACAACTATTTTAGATTATGAGTTCACAAGTACCAAATATAATTGTAAAAAATGAATCTAATTATTTACAGATGCTTATGGTATATGGGGTGCGTCAAAAACTTCATTTTTACTTCATATCAATATACAGTCAAATATTTTATAGACATATTGGATACACTTATATATTTTTTATTCAAATTTTGGGAATGAGTTCAATTACACTAGAGTTATGGCTATAATTTGTCATCTTTATTTGATTTAAGAGACTTATATTGGCACCGATACTGTCCTTTTCAAACGAAATCTATCAATTTCTTAATTTTTTTACTTTGACGGTCAATTTTGACCGTCTTAAAATGAAAGTAAAGACACACTCAAAGGTTCATTTAAAATAATTCGTTTGATAGAAATCGACTATAATTTGTCAAAGAATACAAATTTAATCCACACTCAATTTTGATAAAAATCATGATAGCATGCTTTTGTTTTGACAAACTACATATTTTAATCAAAATTATAGGTATTTAATTCGAATTTTAGGAATGAGTAGAGATACCCAAGAATATAAACTATACCTTAAAATCATCATTTGAATCATGAAACTAAATTTTGATCTTTCAAAAAATCAAATTTTTAATTTTATTATTGTGACAATTATTTTTTTGACACTTGAAGTGCAATTTGGGACATTGCAAATACATTTTTATATAGCTACAATTTGAATGTTGGGTCAACATTTCATTAGGATTTGCAGGAAGTAACGGAGGGTTCATATCCGCGATTTACATTTGATGTATGTATATAAATCAATCATAAAGTCCTCACAAGAAATTTTTTGGATAGAAGTTTTCAATTTCATGCTCTGTTAAAGACAATTTGTTTTCTATATAAGTATATTTATAAATACACAAGGATAAGGTTATCTTAGGAAACAATGGTGATCCATCAATTGTTATGAACACATTATGTATTCAGTTACTTGAAAAGAAAGAAAAAAGGTAATTTACATAATATCTAAGTATTCAAATTTGTTCTGTAGAATTCATAAATATAATATGTTGAGTGTTTGAATTATAAAAAAGTTCTTTAGGGAAGGAAGGTTCTTTTTTAAATCTATGTACAAAGACATAATTCCATAAGTCCCAACTAACCTTTTCACTATCTAATCACCTTTCACTCGCAGAGAGATAATTCCTTGAATCCATTAAGTAAAAAGTAAGGTAAGAAATTTGTTTATTAAGTTTTATAAATAAAGAAATGTTTGGATCCCCTCCCAAAAAAATTGATTTTGGAAATTGAATAAACTTACTTTTAACTAATTATGTCTTCGATATATTTCTCCCTATAATTGTTTTGAAGAACCTAATTGTTTATAAATAAGGTCATTATATATTTTTTACAAATTTCCCGATGGACATCCCATTTTTTCTTACTTTAATCAGGTTTTGAATATAACTGAATCTATTTGGGAGTTCACTATTCACGAATTAAATAATCATGACCACTGCTAAGGAAAAGAAAATTCATTCTTCAGATTAGCAAATCCAAAAATAAAATAAAAAACGGACCAATTAAAAGTTATACTATTTATATCATTATCTATAACAATAGCTTATCGATTCCCAAGAATCTCGAACTGTTTTACAAGGCTGACAAATCAGGATAATTGGAAAAACAGTTCTTTAAGTAGACCACACGATTTCCTAATTTACAAGTATAATGGTGCTCTAACGACAAAGTAGTTGGAAATCTTGATATTAAAGCCTGATAAATTTTCCCTTTGATTTAATTATATGTACAATTAAATATATACATTAAGGCATTCAAGTTGATTTTTATTTACTTTTTGATTGTTATAAATACTTAATTCTTATTGTTCTTCCTTTTTTTTTGCATAAAATAAAAAGATTGCTGTTTATAATCTTTCAAATTTCTTTTTTAAATAAATTTTAAATACATTTATGTATGAAACGAAAACAAAGTAAATAATATGGAAATAAACATTAATAGTTTTAACAACTTTTGTGATACGTAAAATTTAATCAGCATATTGTGAAACACAATAATTATTATTTAGATAATTAAGAATTTCTTTTAATTCAACTGAAAACTATTTAATTATTCTAATATAATATCATGCCATTCTAAAATAAATTTTCTCTCCTTTAATCTCCAAAATTAAGTAACATAACTAATATCATTTTCTTTTTGACCAAGCTACTAGATATGCCACAGATCGTGAGTCGGACATGGTTCTCGAATGACTAAAATGGGAACCTCATACCTCTTGCATCTTGTTTTTTCTAGTGAAAAACTATTCCTCAAATTTTATTTTCGAAAACAAGATCATAAACAGTTATTTTTTCTTCTCTAATTTTTTTCTTTTTTTTGTGGGGCCGATCAGGACTTTTTTTCTATAGACTTAATTTGACTACAAGACTCCTGTAGACCGAACTTAAACCAAATTATTAGAGTCATACAAAAGTTTTAAAGGTCTCAGACAGATCTAAGATTTTCAAACCAAAAACTAAACACTATTTTTAAAACTTTTTTTTTAAAGCTTATATGTACATTACGGCTTGTTCGGAATAGTTGTAGTATAGTAAGAAAATAACCTATGTAAAATTTCATTGCCCTATAATATCATCTCTAAGTAGCATATTTTATATGAAGTTTGAAAGGAGACAAAAGTTATTTACTTCGTCAATAAAGATTAAAATACTCTATACCAACTTTTTTTTGTTTCATAGTACTATTTTAGAAAATAATTTTCAACCAAAATTATTTAATATATGTTTTCTTCGTATCTATATTTACTAAAATGTTTTTTCTTTTTTCAAAATTTGATAAAGATGTGCTACCTAAAGATGACCTGCTAGAACAACAAAAATTTAAATATATATTTTCATACCATATCATAGCCATAATCAAAATTCGAAAAAAGTTGAAAAACGAACCACCCTTATGTTCACATTGTAATGATGGTCAATTTAACTGTAGTACAGTATTGTAAGTATGGGATTTGAATCACAAGGGCCCCCGAAAGGATTATAATTGGGGGAGGGATTGGTTTTAGGAATTTTTTTGGAAAAAAAAATCCAAATATAAAGAGAAAAATTAAAAAAAAAAATTTTTGGCAAAAAGAATAGAAAAAACTTCATTTCATATATTAATTTAAAAAAAAAAAAATTAAATAAAATTTCAAATATTTAATTTTTTGAGGAAAAAAAATTGAATATTAAATTTTCTAGTAAAAAACAAAATTTTCATAATTTAGCTGAGGCTTAAGTCCTTTCAGCAGTTCAGTTCTACCATGACTAACAAACCACTGATCCAAGATCCTTTTGGTCACGAATCACAAAATTAAGACCAGTGACATTTTACTGCATATCTAAATATTACTGAAGGCTAGCTTCTTGTAAAAGTATTAACTTGATTGATTGATTGTATTGTTATTTTAAAAGAACTTTTTTGCAAATATATTCTATTATTTTTGTGCATGGTCTTTGTTGTATGTTAATACAAATTGCTCTGATAAAAAAAAATTAATTCACTATATCTGGCATAATTATATACTCTAATAAAGAGAATTTTGAATTCATGGACCATGAAATATCTTGATAATTATAAGGTATTCGTGTCCCACTTTAGTCGTGAGAGATATTGGCTAGTTATCAATTACCTATAAATAAATACTCTAAGGAAAATTCATATACATATAAAATATTTGAAAATATATACATATATGTATAAGAAAAGATCCTTATATTCGTGGATCACGAAATAAAAAATGCATTTTCTATCCTCTGATATCTTCTTCTCCACCTTTCATTGAAAATTTAAATAAAAATAACTTATATATGCGTGAAATTGAAGAATTATCAATTGATTTACCATAAGGAACTGAATCAATTTATAAAAAACAGTTTCACAATTTCTTTAAAGAGTTAATAGAGCAAGAGCAAATAAAAAAATATATATATTATCCTGAAGGTGACGTGACAGTATTCAATTGAGTAATAAACAATTAAGTAAACTACCACCCCAACCCCCTTTGATATTCATCAATAGAAAAATATAGTAAAATAGAAGCCTCCCACATAAGCTGGGAACCCAAATCTCGAGATTCTTATTCTATATCTGTACAACCAAATAAAGTAGGACAGATGATTGTCATTTTCAATTCAAGATTGACAAATTTCATGGAATTCTACGTATAAGTAATAGTTAGCCTCAAACGAGTTGGAATGCAATTTGCATCAAGTCTTTTACACATTTTTGAAAACATCGATACAAAAGAAAATGACTTGAGTACTACATCATTGGGGGAAATCCAATATAGCTATTGCACGTCTTCAAAAACTCGATGAGAGATACTTTATAGGATCATTGGCTGAGGATAAAATCTGGAAGCATGAATAAACTGTGAATGAAGATATTAGAAGGAATCAAAGGAACTGAGTTACTATCATGACATCGGATACAAAGCGTAGTTGGTAGTAAAGAATCTCGACATTGTGTTTCCAGTTTATGAAGGAGGTTTCTTTTTCTTGATTGATATATATATATATATATAAATGAATGTTTAAGCTACAAATAAGTAAACATAGCTGATGCTCTATGCGCTATTATCATTTATGAAGTTTTAATATCTTGCCGCAACACAATGCCACTCTCCGACGCTTTGTTTAAAAACTGATATAAGTAAACAATCCTCATGGCCTATTAATCACTTCTAAATATATTCTATGGGTAAATTGATTATGGAAGTTAGCTATCTTTGAAGTGTAAAAATCAAATATTATGTAGAATAATCTTTTCCTACTCGTTTTTAAACCCATGAAGTTTCCTAAAGATTTTGTAATAAAAAAATCAACAACGCTGCCTGTAATATGCTATTGCACTCAACATTATTATATAATCTTTGACGTAGTTGAACATTCATTAACAGAATTGCATGGGTATTATATAGATACATCATCTTATTTTTGAAGAACATTTAAAGATCAACTTTGATCCACATGTTTTCAATGGGGTCAAAAATATGGATGAAAACATGTCAGAATATTAGTTGAATTTTTTTAATTTTCCTATATGTACATAGAAGTATAATTATGGATGCATAGACAAATAATAATTATATTTGGTTAATTAATGAGACATTTCAAGGGTCAATGTTTTCCTCTTGCCAAGAATCCAAGGTAATTTCTTCATATGTTATGCAATGTTATTTCAAAATAAACAATTTGAACAGTGTGTTTTAGTCGACAATTTCATAGCATAGAGTTACATCATGACAGTTAGTATTTTGTTTTGTATTGTGGTGAGGAGGGACAGTTTATATATATATATATATAAGTACCGGGTTGTCTATTGAAATTCGAACACTTACTATTTCAATAATTAATTAAGGTTGAGTGATTAAGATTAATTCATATTTCGATATATTAAAGAATAAACTATTAGTTAAAAATAAACCAAACTTGAGCTCTGTAGCTTATGTACTAGTTGAGAAACTTGAACTTGATCAAAGAATTTTCATTAGCACTCCACGCAGTTAAGCGTCTCCAGGACCCCTGTTTACGCCGTCAGCAAGTCCGAAATGATAAAGAGGAAGAAGAATTATGTCAAAAAAGCTAAACTGGATCCGGGAGAATTATTTAAAAAACCTAGGCCAATCTCCTCACGTCCATGAGGGCCCATGGAATAGATCTAGACTTTCACAGCAGATTGTCCAGAAAGCTATCAAAAAATTAGGTGGAATGAACCTTGTAAAGGTGGAAAGGCGACATTTGACACCAGTAATGAAAGAACCCCATTCCCTCCGTTGCAAGAATTTTTTGAAGGATTCTTTTCAACTCTACTTTTGACATTTTTGGCCCTTCAGCCCTGATGCCAATAAGTAAGTAGGGAAGTAGCGTTTGTCATCTAAACACCGAGTCCCTCAAATCACTGTCAGCCTGTACAGTGATGCCATTACAGATGACTACATTGGGTGGTAGGCCTTCCGTCGGGAAGCCATCATTGGTGCTAAGGTTAGCTACATAAAGGATTATGAGATCTCAGAAACACATCTATTTATAGTATGAATTTTGTTGAAGTTCTATTTTTAATTAACTAATTATGTATGGGTGAAATTTAAAACTCAATGTGTTTATATTTTAATGGACGACTCGGTATAATAAATCTTTCAAATTACATTAATGCCTACCTTGTATTGTAAAAATAATTTTATTAACATATTTTATTAAGTAGTGCTAATAATACTTAAAAAAAGAACAAAAAAATTTCATTTATATAAAATTATTTAATTTATTCTAACCACAATATTCATTGAAGATGCAAATAACAAATAAATAATTTATTTTATATCATTTAACCAAATGCAACAGATAATTCATGTGAAACAAGCATATCCTAAGTTGTCTTAAAGTATTATTTGGACCAATTTCTAATAAAAGTTGCTCGCTATAACTCTGTTCTATTTACAGATAGGATTGGCCCATTTAAGGATCCTTAGATAGTTTTCTTGTTTTCAGAAAACCCATATATTTTTTAACTTGTTTTGAGGTTCCACGGTTATCAGACGCAAATTCAGTGTTCCTGGGGTATAATTAAGAAAGTTAGAAAGGTTATTTGGTTGTCATCTATCTACTGATGTAAAAACTATCAACGGATCCTTAGTTTTGCCAGGGTCATTCGTAGAAGGGACAGATCTGTAGATGAATAAATATAAATGGAGTCTAATTGTGGACAATATTATGATGGACAATTTTCCTGCAGCAATCATCCGCGTAAAATTTATTGCCTGGTTTAATAGAAATAAAATTACGAACATATACGCAATTATATTTGTTTGCCAAAAAATAAGATACTAAATATTCTTACTTCCAATTTTTCTTAATTAGACAAATGGTGCGGAAAATATATTTTATTATTCAGTCTACCAATAATAGGTATATAAAAATGTAAATGCAGTACTTAGTAACGCCTCTGATTAAGCAATAAATCAACTTTCTACCATTATCTTAAAAATACAATTAAAAGTATGGTGTATTAAGAATCCTGGTCAAAATGCAATAAGTCCTTATTATACTTTTATCTTTATTTAAAACCTGTTTGAGATCATCTAAATTTAAACTGTATAAATTTGCAATTAAATATGCATATATTATGCACTTTATAATGTCTAAATTAATATTATTAATGTATTTTCTTTGCAGAAATAGAAATGAGAAATGGTAATGCTTTTTGTGATAGTCAAAATGTATACATTGAATAAGAAACAAAGGTGAGGACTTGGGCTCTAGTATCCATACCTGTTGAAAACTTGCAACTCAACTCGGTTTTAGGCCTGTGACTAAAATTTTGCTGTCAAATTATTATTATGGGTAAAATACAACGGATGTTGTCAAAGATTTTTCTCTTTGGGTGTCGCTATTAGAAATAATTAGTGAAATAAAAAATATGGCAATGTCTTGTATGAAACCGATAATGGAAATTTTTTATGAACCAAAAATTGTCAAAAAGTCGACAAAAAACAACATATTTATGGGTCTGTTCAATCTCACAATCAAATTAAAGACTAAAGTTTGACTTTGACTTGAAAGTGTATACTAGATACTTTATTGGACTTCAAATTATTTTATAACTAATCTCCTCAAAATCGTTTCAATTCTTGAAAAATATGTTCAGAGTCTTCTTTTATAACATCTAAAACATTCAAATTTCTTAAATTATATTTATCTATGAATATAATGTACTCTTTAAAGTATCTCAATTCCAGTTCCATTATTTTACACTTGGATATTTAAAAAAAAAAGAAAAATACCAAATGAATCTACTAAATTTTAAGGTATTATTTTTAAATGATAAAACAAAATTCTTTTATATAGAGGAGGGTGCTACAGCCCCTTCAGTACATCCATTGAGGACGACCTGGTAAGTATCAAAATATTAACAATATAGCTCATTACTTATGATGAGCTCCCACTAGAATCTGATCATATAGAATCTCTTATAAAAAACAACAGTCAAAATTGTCTTTTATATATAATGAAAAAAATTAAATGTTCAATAAATTAAAAAAATTCTCTTTTTATTATCTTAGATTTTTCCAGTAAAAAATCCTCAAAACGATGATATTTTATTTATTGTAATTAATCTATACGTAACATTAACACATCACTGAATAAGTCCCCGATCTGATACATATTAACATTGTTGACAAACCCACGTAATTGTGTCTTAGTAACAACCTTCATACAGTACTTGTCAAAAATTATATTGTATTCGGATCGTTGGTTTAGAAGTTACAGTCGTTTTAGCGACCCCAGTTTTGTAATCTTCAAGGCAATAAATATTAAATAATTTAATGGCTGATTAAAAACCATTTTTTGATGTGTAAAAATACTGTGGAACACAAACCGTGCCTTAATTAGTATTTTAGGAGTCTGCACCAGAGAAATCAACTATTTTTGACTTATATCCTGAATATTTGAGAGACCAATTGTTATTTTACATTATGTTCAAGGGAAATGAAATATTTATTAATTTTATTAATATCAAAATATTAAAAGCAAATACAACAACCTATAACCTAGCCACCTGAATAGCCTGTGTATCCTCTTTTTCGGAAATCAAAACATGAACATGAAAAACCCTACGCCAGGACTTGTGAGAAAAAACAGTTCTTATGCTTACCTCATGACTAAGAAATAATATTAAAAAAAAGATAAGGTCATATTGATGTAAAACTATTCATTTTAGTTCAGAAAATTGATGCCATGAATAATGTGTATTCAGAATGGAAAAGCCTAATCTAGAAAGATGAAAACACTATATCGTTATCCTTACCAATATACATTTTTTATATAAATTTTACATCTGTTATATATTTAGTAGTGTCATAGAATAGGATGTAAAATGTCTTATTCAAGGAATATTTAACAGTTGCTCAACAGTTTTGGATTATTATTTAATAACCTAATTATGCAACCTTAATTTTTATAATTATTATATATATGTATGATGTCTTTTAAATAAAAATCATGACGTTATTTCTAAAAACTGTCTGGCTGCTACACGAATAAATCAATTTACTTATGGACGTTAACTGATAAAGTATTGGAGCTATAAATGAAAGTATTTTACACCAATATTAATATTATGCAAATTGCATATACCGATTCAATGCTATGCAATTTGTATTTACAATGAAAAGATTGATTTTCTTTGCAAAATTTTATTTATTGATGTGGCAAAAAGGGTGTAATTAGGGTTGGATCGATATAAAAAGCTAAAAATACTACCATTTTCTCAGCCTTTTACTAATAAATAATTTGTTAGTCCTAGTACCGGTATTGATCAGTTGCTGTAGTAACTGCAAAAGCTAAAATGACACAGTTACTCACTATGCCCTTTTAAGCTGTTCAGTATAACCAATTTCACAGAGACACGATACCCAAAGCTTAAAGTAGGATGTATGTGGCTTGAGCTTGGTATCATTTAGCTATCATTGATTCTTTTCTTTGTTTAAATATTCTTTGACCCAAGGTAAGAATGAAGAAAATAACAAAATAACTAGGACCGTAGGACTAAAGGAGCGACTAATCGGCTCTTAGGACCGTTGAATAGTAAAAAAGATTAGACCAATGAGGAAATCAGTACTAGGACCAATCCACCAAAAGTTATATTGTATTAACAAGGGATATAAAGAAGCTGACATTTACCAAGATTAAGCATTTATATTTTAAGCCCAAGCTTTAAACACCAAACCTTAAGCCAATAATAACATATAATTTCAATTATTAAGGCCCAAAATCAGGTATATGTTTGCCAATTCTTCAATTTTAATATTCAATAACTGCTTACAACTTAAAAATGGCTCCTTCGAATTCCACCCCTTCATGTTCAGAACAAAGATTAGGAGAAAAGAAGTAGAAAAATAGACAACTGACAACAAAATGTGAAGTATATTGAGTATATATGTTAGTAAGAAAAATTAAAGACGATGATTGGATGCGCCACAAATGCGCCATAGAGGTGAACCAACTAGATTCAATAAACAGTTTATGAAGAACCGTTTAATGCTTGACGTCATAATTAATTTGGGATCATGTACAGCCGGGAACACATGCAAAAACTTAATATCCTATATACATATTTTGTATTAATTTTGTACATATTTCAAGATTATAAAAGTAAGCAGTTTTTCTCCAAATTGCAATTGAATGCAATATATATTGTAACAGCCTCCGGCTGCAATGCAAGCTGCAACAACTTGTAAAATCATGTTTCTGATTTAAATTTTAGATACTGATTCTAAAGAACATTTTTGGGGATGAAAAAACTAGTCATTCAAGATGTTGAATGATTCAATTTTAATGTTTTATATCACATTAACATATACTTATACTACAAATTATAGGTAATTTATCCAAATATTGGTTTTTTTATGGTTATGTATATTTAATCATATTTTCACTTCATCAAAGAACGATTTATTACAAACGTTATTAAAATATGTAATATGTGTATTTAAGTATTATTTTTAAGTAGAAAAGTATGAGTTTGATATGAAAATAAAGATATCGGGTGATTTCTTCGATTTATTCCTACAGATAGATATTTAAAACAAAATTGGATAAAAACGGATTACGTAGCAGACGTTTCTGTAGATGGTTTTAGGTTAAATCTTTGGATAAAAGATATTTTTGTAAGCAAGAACCATGTCAGCAAAGAATTAAACTCATTAATTTTTGTAAAACAAAATTTTAGCTATTCAAAAATGTAGAGCAGATTTTAACTTTTATGAAAATTGGCTGCATTATTGTTGCGATTCTATAGTTAAATTGTTGATGATTTGATGTGGGTTTTAAGATAGGAAACATTGACCTACAAGAACGTAATTTGAAGCTAAATGTGTTGACATAATTCATATCTGTACAGTCAGACAGATTGAAACCGAAAAAAACAGTCCACGATTTGGAAAGGACAAAATTTTGGGAAAGGATATAACATCACGGTTTACCAAAATACCTCTACAAATCAGTCTATAAAAATCATTTAAGACCACACTGAGAAAAAAAATGCGGTCCTGAACTGAGTCGCAACACTACCAAAAGCCATTTAAAAGCTATTCATCCACATATTATATGTATTTTTTAATATTTCCATTGGAGAAATATTAATCTAACTAATAGCACTAAATAGGCCTAACCAAGTGCATATAATGCATATAAGATCGTTATTAACGTTATAACGACGATATTTATATAATTACTGTTGTAAATAATTTAAATCTTTAAAAAATAAAGGAATATTCTCTTAGGCGTGTTTTTGCTTTGCAATATAAATATTTTAAGTATTTTAGACATGATCTTTTTTGCATTATGAAGAATTAACTTCCTATACTGTAATTATTTCCATCTCAAATGATGAATACATGTAATCTCTTTAATGCTCTTTTCATTGATTAGAACAAGTTTGTAAACATTTATGCTAACAACAGTTAAATAATGCAATTTGTGTTTTATTTATAGAATTATTAGTGATGTATCTAAAATTATGGCTGTGATATTCCGCATTTAAAATATACAAATGTGAGTGGGAATTCGAATATCAAAATGTTATAATCTGCGAATATTTTTACAGTACGGATAATATGCAGATACATTATACATATTTGATACATCACTAACATACATTCAATAATCCTAAATAAACCTAATTTTTATGTGTCGCTTATTAGCTGATCGAAAGATAATATGCAACCTAGAATAATAATTTTTTTCTTCAACTTCATGTACCTTTTTCATTGTTGGATGATTTGTATGTAAAATGTGAATAAAATTTGATTTTAAAAATGATACAATAAAAAATTGTCACGCATAAACTGATATTTGATGTATACAACTTTAAACACTAAAATTACATTATAATTATTTTAATTCAATGTTAAGTGCATATTAATATAAAATCCTTAGACATTTCAAGATTCCAAGCTAGTTGTAATACAGTCACCGGATAGAATGAACTTCAGGTTACCTGATAGAGTTTGAATTGTAGGAGTCGTTCGACAAAATATTAATCAAGATGACTAACCGAAAAACATTACTTAAAATTCCGGATACGGCCAAATAATTACAATAGGACGCTATGAACTGTGCGAGACGTACATAGAAAAAGGATACACTTACAGCTTACATTGAGAAGGAATTGGGCAAGAAATAAACCCAATGGTGTATTTTATTGGTCAAAATTTTGGTAGGTGGGCGACTCGGAAGACACGGCATTTTATCTACCTTTACCTTGATATTGTTGCTTTCTCCTAATCAAACCCGGATAAAAATTTCTAATGAATTATTAGTAGCATTAATGAAATGTCAAATTTGTCTATCTATATTATTTAATTGAATTCCCCAAACCGTCAATACTTACTTTTTCCGTATCACATAACTTGAATCATTTTAAATGAACTATTTTCACGTTTATTACGCTAATCGGAAAGATAACATTATGTCATTAGTATTAGCCCATGTCTCTTCCGACAAATATGTCTTCCATTTATTTTTATTTATATATAGTAAAAATTATAATCCAAAGTAGTTGTAATACAGTTATCGGTTAGAATGAATCTACAGTAGGATCAATACAAATCTTGTATTAATTTAACATTTTGAAATATTCAGCCAAAATGAATAATAAAATATTATTTAAACATTCAGGTATCTACTAACAACCTATAAGAGATCCGTAACCCACTATTAGGTCGTGACCCTCCTATTGAGAAAAAATTCTCAAACACACATAACATAGTAATAATATTCAATATCTATAAAAAAATTAAGAATACTCAAAATCCGGATAAGAGAAAAATACACTCATTGTCACCATTATCTTAGATACCAGGTGCAAAATTTAAGTTGTTGGTAACATTTTTGTAATATCCCAAAAATATATACTTTCTATGTAAGAAGTATCCAAATATTTTCAACTTTTTATTAGAAAAATAGCAGTTTCTTTTATGAGGATTAGAATGCAGATGCATAACAAATGGGAAAGAACCAGGGGCAAATTAGAGTATTGTCTCCTCCGATATTTGTATAGACTTTTTTTTAAATGAAACTAACAACTAAAAAATAAATTCATTTGTCGGCCTCCCTAATGTATAAAAAATATACTAATATTTTATTAATATATTCACATCAACGATCTTTAAAGTAAATTATTTGTGATTTTTTTTTTACAAGAATAAAAATAATTTATATTGTTTAGGGAATAAGTTCTTTTATTGATTGTACAGGAAAATGGTTTATAAAAAAATTCGTTACCCTAAACTACAAACATAAAACTAACTATGTTATGAATCAATCATAGTTCGTTAAACAAAATTGTCCTTCCATTGCTTTTATCTATTCATTTATATAAGTACATTAAAGCATTAGGCATATACATACATTATGTAAATCAAGTTTATTCAAAGAGATAAAGTCCATTACATAAATTAAGAAGAGGACATAAATTAATAGACTTTTAAACAAATATATGACAGTAATTGGGATTTTATGCGTAAAAAAAAAAAAATAATATTTCAACTTTAAATATCTAAAAGGATATTCATCAACGTGATATCTTAGTCCTATTTTGTGCATGTCTTATTTTCACAATATTTTACATTGTGTAGAGCAAAGTTTTTAAGTTAATCTAGGTGTACAGGGTATGAATTTTAAATCCGAAAATTTAATGATAATGTGTTTTACAATTATTTTTTGTAAAATTATTTCAGTAATTCACGAATGACTGTTCTTCAGTGAAGGTCTCATAGTGAAGTGAATCACTCAAAACAACCACCTACAGTTTCAACCACAGCCTCCAACCTGGCCAGAACCATGTACAGTAAATGTAAATATATATTTATCCTGTGGATATCCTTGATCTGAAGAATAAAAGGAACATTTAACTTGGCAGGGTTGCCAAGATTTAGTGGTCAAAACTTGTTTTTCAAGTTTTTCCCCAGAAAAGCAAACTAGAATTTGTCTTTTTTCTTCAAAATTTTGTAAATATTATGTTTGTATTCTTTGACGTTTATCGTCAATTTTTATCAATTATTACAACCCATTGGAGGAAAAACAAATTGATTGTCACAAGAAAAGATTGAGAAATTGATGGATTTTATCTGAAAGGCCAAATCCGTGTCCGGATATGTATTTTAAATCAAATGTGGGCTCTAAACAATAAATAAAATGATTGGGTATATCAACTCCTCCCAAAAATTTGCATAATATTCCTGTAACTGACTCAAATATGTCTATGAAATATTGGGATGTATGTACGAGTATATATAAAGTAACAAAATAAAATATAACGCACCGCACATCTCCCCAAGTTATTGGCCTTTGTAGAGAAAAATATGCACAGATATTTTAAAACTTACTCATTTAATTGTCATAATATTTAATACAAATATACGTTTTCAACATTTTTGTATGTACTATAAGCAAATGATTATATACATTCCTCTAATGTTCCTAATAGTTATAAATGAGAAGCAGAAATTAATACATGAAATTTGAGACTTGCTTCATTTAAAATTATATTTTATTTTGCACTTCTTTTTAGGTAAGAAATCAGATTGTCATCTTCGTATTTTATCAGGTAATTTAAAAAAATCCACTTATTTGAATATATTTCACCTTTAATTACATTGATGCAAAATTAACTTCTTAAATTTGAAACCAGCAACTAAATTTGCAATTATAAATAATTCTTTTTATTTGCAAGTGTTTATCTTTTCATCGGAAATCTATATCTATATTAATCGATAGATAATTTCTATAATATGGAACTCGAATTTTTAAATGGGAAAAATATAATTAGAAATAAAAATACTATTTATTTTGTAATTAGAAATGTGGTTTTTTTTAAACCCATACATGATAAATTTGCCAAAAATATTTTTATTTGATATATTGAGACATTAAGAGTTATTGATTCATACAAACCAACTTCAATCGTTATAACTAGAGATAAAAACCTTAATGGGTGTGAGATTTTAAGAAGTTGTCTTTTTTTTCATTAGTATAATGCAATCGCCTTTACGTGCACTCATAAATTATGAAGAGTATCACAGATGATTTGTTGGAAAAAATTGCATTTGCTATGTTAGCAGTTTCAGCATTGCTTATTATCTGAGCATCGATTGTGGAGCCGTTTTGAGCCATTTATGGAAGGATGAATACAAAAAGAAACTCGATTAGGAGAGGAATTGTGTTTTATCAAGACAACGACAGGCTATACATATCTTTGATGGCGTGCCAGAAGCTCCAGGAGCTCTGATGGGAAGTTCTTATGCATCCATTCTACAGTCTGGGGCTGGCACCAAGTTAATGACAGCTTTTTCTGTCAATGTCCAACCAAATTCGGGGTACAACTTTGGCCTCAATAGATTAGACGTTTTCGACTGCTTCGAGCCAACAATATAGCATTACAAAACATTTTTTAACAATATTTTTGTTATGATTTCAACTTTAAATCATGGAATCAATTGATATAAATTTGAACATAACTTGGTGTGGGGTTTTAATATGGGAAGGGTACAAAAAGTCTTGCTTGCATTGTCATTTGCTGCAGTGAATTTTATCAAAATATATTTAGCATTGACATGTAATTTTACACGTCTATTTAATAGAATCTTTCCTACGATTAGCAACATCTGCAAATATTTTATAAAATAAATTAATACTTAAAATGAAGGAACTTTGCTGTATTTGAAAATAATAAATCCCAAAGATATCCTAGATATTTACCAGCCAAGTCCACCTTTTAACTAGCTCAAATAGAATTGTAAAAGTCATGGATATTCCCAAATTAATTGAAGGATGTCATCGACCAATGAAAGATGTCCTTGACTATCAGATTTGTATGTGATCAGAAGATGGGTCATATCTGACCAACATAAGTTTATAAATGTAAAGGATCCCGTAGACAAAGCATTTGGAGATTCATTATATATAATTTTAAAGATCCTTGATGATCACGTTATACGAAGTTGAAACTACTATGAAATGACAACTTTTATGATGTTATATTTCTCCTAGAGATTGAAAGTGGAATATAAATCAACTTAAACCATTATATCATCCCACATGTTTTATATTTTTGAAATATTTTAATATTAAGCAATTTACTTCCAATGATAAACACGGCTTCTTTAAAAAAAAGGTATAAGCTACAGAGTCAGAATTAATTGTATTGTAATATAAAAGATTTTTTACCACCTATCTATGTACATAGCACACTTTTACTCATTATTAATCTGGATTACTTATTTATTATTTTTGGGTAAAATGTTATCTGTAAAAATTGCTGACTGTCCACATTGACGAATAATTTTTTTTTTCGCACTTAATATATAGATAAAATTATTAACTGTCTTTTAAAGATGTTTCAACATAACAAAAGTGCAATTTAGTATTACATACTAATTGTTTTATAAGTATACATACATATATTGACTTTTTAATCGACAAGAACAAATTTTTCGTACATTACTACGTAGATCTATCGCAGCATTTCTCAAACTTATTTGAGTCAGTGCACCTTTTAAAACTGCAAAAATTTCAAGACACTCAAATGTAAAATATAATTAAAAATGACATTATATAGCCTTAATGCTAATGTCCCGTTTATTTAGACGAGACAGTAGTGCACAAAGCAAAATACAAGCTGTAAATAATAATGACAATTATTTAACTATATTGTTAAAAAAAACATATGCCTCAAAAACTTGCCCCACCCCCCAAGCGATACAACAACATAAAAACCCCTCAACAAGATCAGTAGAACTCAAATGAAGTGCATAAAGTAGGCTGAGGCTCCATTTCACAGTCAAACTTTGCAGTAGACCGGTTTGATTTTCAACATTTTCAAATTTCTGATTAAGGTGAACAGAAAAGTTGCTTTATTTAGTGAAAATTACTATTACAAAATTTTGAATTCTCCTGTCATCATATAGTTTTGATATAAATTTTTCTGACCTATAAAAAATATTAAAAAAGTTTTTTTTTCTAAAATTGTCTTATTGAAGAAAAAAAGAGAAAAAAATTAGAAAAATTTGTTAAATGGACGCATGGCGCCCATACTTTTTTTTACATTTTCCGAAAGTAGAAAATAAAATTTTCTTACACTATTCTTCCTTTTTACTCGATAGGGTAGCTTAAATAAGAAAACTTTATAAATTTTTTTATAGTTTAGAAAAATGTCCATCATAATTAATGAATGAAAAATAATGATTAATTCTGTATTTTACTCCTTACTGGCGAAGTAAAGAACTTTTGTCTCCATTCAAACTTTGAACAAGATGGGTAACCTAAAAATGACATCCTAGAAAATGAAATTTTCCATAGATTATTTTCATAGCATATTACAACTTTTCCAATCTACCAGTAATCTAAATTCGAAAAAAGTTGAAAATCAAACCGGTGAACTAGAGATGTTTGATATTTATCCAGATATTTATAATCTATGCAAGATCTTTGTTTTCTTTAAATATAAAAAAAAAAAATCAATGACGGATGATCTACAAAAAAAAAAAAAAAAAAGAAATTCAGTGTCTGTTAATATATGAGACCAAAAATATCGGACCATAAGAGATACAAAAAAATATCGGCCTAAAGTCTGATACTACAGTTTGGATGGAAAAATCGCTCAAGAAGAAACCAATTCAGAAGAAATAATTTTGTGCTGGATCGAGTCTAATACTTATGTTGTCAGATCCCTAATCATCGGGGATGTGTGTTTCCCCAATAATTTTTTCATTAATAGTATTGATCGGTTTTTAATGATCCCACTCCTGTCAGGCTCTTCCAATAAAAAAAATCGGGCCCCAATAACAAAACCGTGGTTATATATTAGTGTAAGGCAGAGATCGGGAACCTTTTTGTCTCAGGGAGCCATTAACACCACATATTTAAAAATGTAATTCTGTGAGAGCCATACAATATGTATAACACTAAATGCAGGTAAATATGTCCATTTTATGTAAGACCGACACTTTTATTGTACAATTAGTCTTTGAATTCTTATTAATAAAGTGCAGAACATGCATGCTGCATTCACTGTTCGTTCACAGAAATATAAACAAGGGCGTCTACAGGCTTGTATATTTTTTTCTTTGGGGGAGGGGCCTTGGTTTTTTGAATTTTTTTAATAATATTTCAAAAGATTATATTTTGAATGACTTTCTTTTGAAAATAAATCCTTAAAAAAATTCCCCTTATCTTCGCACAGGGTTACTACAAAATTTTCAACATTATTTTCTTATAAAATATTTTTCTGCTAGCCAGATGCAATCATCAAAAGAGCCACTTCTGACTAGCGACCCCTGATGTAAGGGTTCGGTCTATAATCCTAAACAAGTATGAAACCGTTATAACATTTTTTGGACATAACTAACTTCATCTTTTAAAGAAATTCAATTGTGATCGATCATATACGACAAAATTGGTCTAAATCTCTCCCACTAACAAAATCGGCCTGGATTGATCTTTATAGGTAAGTGAATTGTTGATGACGTTATGTGCATTTCCATGTGTGAACTTCAGTAACATAACCTACAATGAAGCATATTTTTTTTGTGCAGATGTAAAATTTGTATAACTGGCCTGTGAAGAACATCTGTCAATAAAGTTGATAAAAGTATAAATCTGTGTTTGATTTGAAAACAAAGCAATTTCGAACCACGGTCTAGAGCTAAATATCAGTTCAAATCGGACTAGAAAAAATCGGATTGTGTCTCAGCACTAATATGTACTCACATTCTACAGTGAATGTGAATGTTCTCTGTGCTGCGAAAAGTATTCTTCTTCAAACGAAATTTTCTCTCATACCAATTATATATACATAAAAAAAAGGGGAAAAAAAAGAACCACATTCTGAAAGCTTGATGGATTCCGAGGATTTTTTTCTTCATTATAGTAACCTCCAGTCTCAGTTATAGCCTCTATAGGAAGCCGAAAGTTCGAGAAGGTCTTTGCCACTTGATTCTTTAACAAATCCTGGAATTCCTTATTGATTCAACTGATAAGCTCGTCTGTAGTGTTGTAGGGGGTTCGGTTGGCTTTTCGTTTGATCGGGCCTCACACAAAAAATCCATGAAATTATCTCCAGCGAGTTCTGAGGCCTAAAGTCCGGCGTGATGAAGTCGTTAAAATTATGTAGTAGTCATTTGATACTTTTTCGACGTTTGGCAGGGAACGGAGTACTGCTGTCATATGTAATGCCTCCCATAGCAAACCATGTCCATCCAGAGCTACACCATGGTCTCTAGTACGTCCAAGTGGTAGCTCCGGGTACGAATTCCAAGGAGGACTACTTGCCTTTTCCAATATTTGGGACAAAAATTTGTCAACTGGTGCAGGTTGAGCAAACTATATAACAAAAAAAAACTGCTCAAGTGCCTGGGTTTCCCTATAAGAGCGCACCAAAGTGGAAGTAAATATAGCTTGCAAACCCTGTATATTAGAGATAATAAAAAAGTTTTTAAAATTAATAGCCTTGGTATTAACATCCATCGAATATATTGTATTATTTGATCTCAATTGCATACATATTTTGAAGTCATCCATAGACACTTCCTTACTCAAACAAATTAACAATAAATTATTATCATTAAAAAAGAGTCCAAAGTTTTATTGTAATGTACACCGTAATAGTAGTACTTTAATAGTAAAGAACAATAATGATTAAAAGATCAAAAATACGGAAGCCCTCGTATAATTTGGCTACTAATTTGAGTTATATATCTGGGTATATTTAAACAACTTTTCTTCATCTTTAACTTATATTCATCTTAAAAATAAACACATACCTTAATACGATTAGTGCTACTTGTTGGCCAAAAGGCATAGAGGAAGTAACTACATATTTTGGGGATACTTTGTCTTATATTTTTAAAACGGTTAACGAATATTTTAATTATACTAATTATATAATTAATTATACATACAGTGCGTTTTCACATGTCGTTCATCATTCCAAAAGTTGGACATCTTGGTCCCATAAACAACCATAATTAAAAATAATAAAACCCGTTCATTATTATCTAGTCCTAAATCCGTTGAGCGTGTTAAAGAATCGGAAATAGTCCAATAAATTAAATGAAGAGAGGATCCATAGAAGTACTCACACTCAAGATAGATTCACTGTATGATGTCTAGTTTTGAACTTGAGATGTTGTCAATCAGAACAGGAGTTACATCTATTGAATTAGAGATTAGAAGGGCTCTAAAGAAAAACCTTACTGTGTTTGTAGAAGTCCCACAGGAGTATAATTTGTAACATACTAGGGTTGTCTGAAAAGTTTCCGACCTCAATGTGAAGACAGCAGTCGTAAATAAAAGCTAGTCACATCTATCTAGCATCTTTTGACAGTTATTTATCTAAGTATCAGCCATTTAAACGCGCAGTTGATATGGTACAGTCGTTTGATGGAGTTGATGAAATTGTTTTTGTGAACATTTTTTTAACACACTTGATCCGAACAATACTCCCTTCTTGTAATTAGTCCCGTCTGTAACACTCGTGGAGAAGTGTGTAAAGTTACAAGGAGACTATGTTCAAAAGTCAAATAAGAAATTTTGATATTTTTTTCACAAAAATACTGACATCCACTCACTCAAACGACTGTTTTATAACAACGGCGCGTCCAAAATGTCTAAAACTTTAGTAAGTAACGGTCAACAGATGTTAAATAGATGTGACTAGCAATAGTTCCCTATTTTCTTTCATATTAATGAAAAAAGGTTTTTTTTATTATATATAAACGTTACTTGTTCAGGCCCCCGAAATGGACGACATCAGGAAATAAATCTCTTTATACTTAATAGAATATCATGGAAATAATATTATTGAAACCGTTATTTCTAATAAATATGTTGATCATTTTAGATTCTTTCTGAAGAGTCGTGATATTTTCCTAGTATCACTCATGTCATTTCTAAAAGTATCGTTAAAATGAAAAATGTTTTACTTTTTATTTATATTTCTATTATTTTTTATAACGGCATGTTGACTAAGTAGTAAGTTTCTAGTTAGAGCGGAACGTTTTTCTCCCCTCACTTTAAAAGTAGGACTTAAGATATAATGTATTAGTGTTGAGACTCGGTCAAAGACAATTTTTTTTTTTTCCATTTATCTCGACTGATCTTTCAGTTCAGACCGTAGAGCGAAATTTAATCGTTTTTAAATCGTGGGACCCCTTTGTTTTGCTCTCATTTTATGGACGAATTTTCTCCCATATACAGATATATGAGTTGTACAAATATGATTTATGTAATACATTACACTTCATGTGATTTTATTAACAGGGCTGTGAAGTCGGACTTATGAAAACTCGTGGGCTTGCTACGTGTTTATTTTTATCTTTTTTCATTTCATTCATACACTTAAATACCGAAGCAGTTACGTAAAATATATACGTAAATAAACATTTCAGTTTAAAGTTAAAGCTTCGGGGTACGATTACATCACAATGTTACAAAAATGTACAAAATAATACGAAAATAATACTTGTAAAATTAATACTATCAGAGGTAAAAAAAATGCGGCATTCACATTAAAACAAAGATACTGTATGAAAATACTGAAAACTAGTCTCAAATTTTAATTTTAGATTGTTATAAAATCTTTTTTACAGTCTTTAAATAGTGTCTTGAAGTTGATGGAAGGTTCTTCTCCAGCCAAAGTCCACGAATTATTCCCCAGAGACGCAACTTTCATGGACAGAGCAGCATATCTTTCTGCTACAGGAATAACAATTGCTTTTAGCTCCGGAGGATGCAACACATCATTATTTGTTACTCTGTTAGCTATTAAGGATTTAGAGTTTCGTAAACCAAAATCTAAAGTCTTGGTTTCAGATGACACTCCTCTGTTCCTTTTGGAAATCCCGATCAAAGACATACCTTTTGCAACGTTAGTATTAGCATGTTCTAATCCTTTTATATTTAACTTTACAAGGGATTTTAAAATACCGTTGTGTGTTTTTAGGATTTGAAATCGTCTAAATTTAGTGCATTGTATTATCCATAAAAATGTGTTAAAGCCCCTTTAGTATGGCGCTGATTAGTTTGTTTTTATTTACGTAACTACGCTTTTTTGTAAATTAAAGGGATTTTCTGAATGCAATCCTTTTCTTAGAAGGAAACTAAGATATGTAAATTGTTGTTTTGGGTTTTTCTTATATAATTTGTAAATATACATAATAAAAACGAAAAATGTTTAGTTTTGAAAATAATGTTCACTTTCATTTTTATGAAAATCAAATCTGTATTAATTTAGTTTCTGTTACTCACACACTTTTTTTATGAGAAGAAATTGTAGCGTGTTTTATGATCTTTTTGTCGTAGTATTAATCAAGATTGAGAGACAGATTATAATATACGTAAACACTATACAATACATACATCTATCTAAGTATGTAACTTGCCAGATTCTGGACTACGACATCAAACTACCGTTAGATTTGGGAAGTGATACTTTTTTTCAAATCAAACTTGTGCATGGTCTTGAAGTTAAAGTCGGAATCGAAGTTGGATTCGAACTCAGACTTGTCCTCAAAGTTTGGTTTGTCCAACGCACTGATTGTTATCCTGATTTTTGTACAATTTGTAGTCACAACTGATGTCATTAACAATCAATCAATAGAATCGGTCTAGAGTGAATTTTATATGACACCAATCCAAATATGTTATTTATTGTAAGACCAATCCAGACCAAATTTTTTTTTGGGACTGATAGAAACACGCAGCTTTTTTGAGATTGGCCCAACCCGAACTTCTTAAATTTCTCAACGAATAGATCTATTTTTCAAATCCATATCAATTTCTAGGAGAAACAAATTCTAAAAATATTTTTTTATTTTTTGTAAAAATTATAAACCTGAGATAATATAAAAGAAATATAGGAACCTCAATTACTGTTATACATCCTATCAGCTGTCAATATTTGAATTTTTTGAGAGGGGAGGAGTCATCATTAATCATCAACCTGCTACAAGCGAAGAATCCATACAAATTCCAAGAGCCCTGGATCAGTGAATGAATCGATCCTGCCGGAAGACTCCATCTTTAAAACAATATATTAATCCATTTTGTTCATTCCCGTCGAAGTGATCATAGTCACAGATTCACATCGATCCAAGATTTATTTCACTTTGTAGCCTTTGCCTAATCTAATGCGTCAACTTAATATATTCAGAACGAATTATTTTTTATTCAATCTATATCAATTGATTATATTTTGGAGCGCTCGAATCCGGATCTAAGATAACTAAAATTAATCTTAATTTATATTGCCTAATTTTTCCTTTTTATGCAAGATACCACGTCTGCCGTAAAAAAATAACGTTAAAACGAGTTATCTCACGTAAAATCTAGCAAGTGGTTAAAGTACCGAATTCGTTCAGTCAACAAAAAAAAAAAGGGTATTAAACCGGTCTATGTTGAAGCCTAGTACTAGTATTTATGTAACTTGGTATCTTAAAAATGTTGCAGTCTCATTTTAAGTTAGGGTTGTTGTTTTGAACATGTTCTTTCATGTTCCAACAACATACTTAACGTAATTACAGACAGTTTTGTTCAATTCTACTACCTATCTATATAGGTATATATAATTTGATCAGAACAACAAAGCTTTTAAGACAATTGAGTAGGCATGACCCAACAAAGAATTATATTTTTTGTTTTGTTTCTTGACAACCTCACAACAACAACCGCCCCGACAACAATATTATCTTCCTTGTTGTGTTGTTACATATTACATATATAGGGACTTTCGTGACAGTTACATAAATGAAGAATAATGATACTTGTCGGTTGTTCTATTTTTATTTTTTTTGGTTGTTCCCTTCATCTTCTTGAAATAGGTGGATAATCATAACTGTTATACGTAGGATTGTAAATTGTAAGCATTTTTGGTACATATACTAAAAACAAAATTGATCATGAAGAAGGTAACACTGAAAATTTAAATTTTGTTTTGATGTAGTAACAGTTTACCGGTCATGACATTTCATTAAATATACGTGACATGATATAAAAACATACACAAGTACCACCCTGTATATAGTAAGGACATGACATAGGTATGGATTACCCCGTTTTTAGATCCTCAATTCTATTTTGAGTCCAACAGGGACTTACATTTATAACTAATGATGGAAATCGTGTGTATCTTTTACCCAACCCATTTTTTTGGAATTGGTAATCTGAATAATGAATTTTCTTTTCGCAGTTGTTGTAATTATTCCTTTCATAAAACATTCAAGTACATTCCACACTTGATTGAACAAGGATTTGCTGCAGAGTTATAATTGTAAGTCCTTGTTGAACTCAGAGTAGAAATAAAAATTCTTCAAATCGTCAGGGTTACTATATTGATTTTCCGTTTCTTTTGTTTAACACTCCTAAAATGCATATTATTTTCATCAATATTTATGACTCCCTATTCAACCCTTAGTGTTGCTCATGAGCACGCACACTTTATACATACAATTCATATTTGCAAATACAACTTCCACTTTTTTATGGAACTTCATTATGTTATATGCTTTAAGCTTATAGTAATATATGACTTAGTGAGATGGTACAATAGATGAGGTTAATTTAAGATTAAAACTAATCAACAAATTTTCAATTTCATAAATTGATTTGTTTATATTTTGATCATTATAAGTTGGTAAATCGTAAGTCTTTTTGGTATGCAAAAAATAAAGAAACTGGATTTTTCTTGTCACCTGACGATTTTTAACACTCAATTCATGCAAATAATTAAAAAGATGGAAGGTTGAAATTGAATAAATTCTTGTTACGCTGTGTACAATTTTCAACTATCTAATGAATAATAATTTAAAAATTCGCAGGAATTGTCTAACTACCAACAGACTTTGTGACTTTTTCTTCCTATCTTTTGAGAACAAATTTAAATTCCAAGCAACCTCGTAAGAAAAAAAAATTGATAATGGAAACCTGACAATTTGATGAAGGTTTTAAAGAAAAGTAACCTTGTTGCCATGGTATTTCATTAAATTATCTGCAAACAGATGTAAAACGAAGGAAATAAACACAAATCCTTTTCCGTATCAAATAAGGACATACTCGTAAGTTCGTTTTCTTTCCTTAATTCTACTCTTAGTTCAACACTTGTAACTCCCTAACAAATCCTCAACGTTACTCTCTGTAGTTTATGAGTACATCCACTCGTGACTACACATTGTCTTAGATGTTCTCTCCCCAAAAATAAAAAATAATCATAATGGCTTTAGAAAATAAAAATAAACAATGTTCAGGTTGCCAAAAACAAATCTCGGAAAAAGAAGGTGATTCTTCTACAATTTGGAGAAAGATGCATTTTTATATTCAAATAGAGAAAAAATCGTCGTACATTGATGTACTTAAATGCATGACATGGTTTTATATTGAACATGTCACATTTGGATGTAAAAAGTATTACATTAACTTTTTTTAAATGATACTAATATGTAATGGGAATAAGGAAACATAAAAAATGTGCTAATGCTTTACTAAAACCACTGGACTCAACACTTTTATCTATAATCAATAAAACATGTTTTTAAACTTTATTTTCAAAAGAGACCTTGAAACCGGATTCTAAATTGTGTATAATATGGACAAACATATTTTTTATTCCGAATCATATATTTAAGAATATCACACATTTAATAGCAGCCATTAAAATATTCATAGCACACAGGGTATTTACAGGCCTGTTGTAATTGTGGTCAGACGGTACGTTTGCCCCTCCAATAGCTTAAATTTTATAAAATGAAAATGAATACCTTACCTTTTCCTTTTTAAAAAAGGAAAAACAAAAATATTTTAGGACCAACAAAGGACAAAATCGGTCTTGAGCCAAGTCTGAAACATAGTGATCCACCACGCTTTTAATATTGACGCCATATTAGATTAGTGGTTGCGTGTTTGTCAAAATCTGTTTTTATTGCCCAGCAGTTGGTACGATACATTAAATTGAAAATTTTTGCAATAGTGACGTCATAGACTATGAGTTGTTATGTGATTTTTTTTTCTTCAAAATGTCCCTGTCTTGACCAGCAGTCGGTACAATATATTAGATTGAAAATTCTAGCAAACCCGATTACATGATGGTATAACCTTGTATTTCCCCAAAGATGGGAAAATGGTCTAAATTATCAAAAGTGTAAATAAAAAGAATAATATATGTTTACATTTTCGATAGATGACATATCTATTGAAAAAAATCATTAAATAAATCATATTGCTCTTTACTCGGTAATACGTTTTAACTTTTTTTAAAGTACGAAATAACAAATAAGGCCTTTAGTATCTTCTAAATTAAAAACATATACTTTTTTTAAATATATCTTCACGAGGATTAGGATAATTTTCACATCTCTAGTAATCACCATAGATGAAAATAATATAAAAATGGAAGAGGACCCCGGCTTTTTTGTAATTGCTACCGGAGCATAGGTTTTTTATTTCACAAAGTAATTATCATTATTCTTATATTCTTGAAGAGAGGACATATAACATAAATATATAGTAATCCCCTTGACTTAATAAATCATTTTATTGGGGTACTATTATTTATATTTAACTCATTGTTAGCCCAAATTAACTGAGAACAACAAACTTGAAGAGTTGTACATTGTACGTACACATCCCATCCCATTCACCATCAACTACTCATAACTGATTAATGGTTATGAATAGGTTAGAAAAATGACCACATTAATGATGTATTTACAAATTTATTATGAAGTGATCAGACATTTGAGAATGAAATACTTAACAAAACTGTCCTCAGTGATTTTAATGATCTAAAGAAAATGCAATAATCTGCCCTAGAAAAATACCAATGAACACATGGTTTTTGATGTAAAATTTAATGATCCTTTCGTCTTCATCTATCCTATCAATATATTTTTATACCTATATATGTATAATAAAATATTAAAATCTTATAAACAAAGGTATTCCATCAAAATGCAATGCATATTTTCCATTTATAAATCATTATAAAGATACTCAAATAGTAATGATAACAATTACTTTTTCTTTTGCAATCCAAATATCTGATTATTATTTATTTAGCATGTATTGATTGTCTTAATTAAAGTCAAGAATGCTATTTTGATTTATATTCTGCAAAGTAAAACTGTATATACTTTAGAACACATCTTCGTTCTTCAATGTCTGTGTGGTCCTAAAAATCACACATATAACATGAAGGAAAAATCTCTATGTTCAGAAAATATCCTTAAACATTTGTGGGAAGATGGATAGAGTTGTAAAAAATATTACTAAACAGTATGTAAAAAATTCTACAAAAACATCAATATCCAGAGGATGGCGCTGATGTAAATAGCTGTTGCAATAAACATATGGGTATACAAACTGACACAAAATGGCACCACTTTCCTCGGGCATGTAAAAAAAACTACTAAGTAGTAACAAAAAGCCCATACCCCATTGAGAATGTTTGGGAGGAAATCAGCTTAGTTGTCATAACGCTTAAATAAATTAGCTATGAGATGCAGGAAATAAAAAAATCCCACTCCGTATGAAGCAAAGATATAGCCAGGAATAAATCCGTTTTCGATCCTCAATTCTACTTTGAGCCCAACAAGGACTCGCAAAAATAACTCTTCACCATTACTCCCCGTAATTGAAGAGCACGCGCAATCGTAGAGTAACTTTAAACTAAGATGTTCCTTCCTCAAGGATGAAAGAATAAAACAACTTAAAAAATAAAATAAGAACACTGTTCAGGTTGCCAGTAACAAAAAACTCATACGCTAAAATATTGCGTAGGATTTAAAATTCCAATTAATTGAGGATAGAGCTATGAGTATGCCACTGAATTGAAATAAAGGGAACTCTTTCATTGTATAATAATTAATAACTGATTATTTACCTTTAATTTATTACAAAAGTCATATGATGTCTTAATGTACTAAAATACTGAAAGATGCTTTTTCTTGCCCAAAAAATATTTGTTGAATAATTTTTTTAATTTATAACTCAAAACTTGATTTCTTTTATTTTATTGTCTTTGCAGCTGGAGATAGTTGCAATTTATATAAAATTCAAATGTAATTTGGATAACACAAGTCGTACTCGGTATCTAGCAAGGCAACCAATACAGCGATGTCAATCCTCAATTCAACTCCAAGTTCAACAAGAACTTACACTTATTATAGCTCCTTAAATAAGGATTATAATTATTCTCACGTTTTTCATATGCATACGCCCTAGATAATTACCATATTCTTAAATTTTAGATCCTGAATAATTAAAGAAGAATGATAGAAGCTTTAAAAAATAAAATAAACTATTCAAATTGCTACCAGAAAATTTGTGGAACGAGTTTATATTCATATTTTCTAAAATTCTAAAAATAGACTATGATGATGGTTATTTGGTGATAAAGGCCAAATCCAGTTATTTATAACATCATTGTCCATCTTTATTTGTAACTCTGTACATCTAGGTACAACGAATATTTGAAGAATAGAAGATCATGTTTCTTAAAATATTTTTTTGATAGACTTGTAATATTATTGCTATGTAGGTTTTTTTTAGATATTTGCACAAAAATAGAAACTATTTTTTCTTGAAGTATTAATTTTTTAAATCAATGAGTTTGATTAATTATTGTATATTATTAAAAAGACTAAAATATACATACAAACATCTGTGCTTCAGACTTACTAAAAAATAATGCAACAGAGCATTTAGCAATAACTAATCAAAAATGGGTCTTTTAATGAAGCTACACATATATTTTTAGGTTTTTTTATAAAATTAAAAATCATTTTTAACATAAAACATTTATATTTGTAAAGGTATTGTAGTCCTAATGTATGTAGTGTTTCATGATGTGCTTAAGCTCACACTTTTCTCTTAAAAATAATACTTAAATACATATAAAATAGAAATAATATTTATTTTAGTGCAGATTGTAATAAATTGTTCCTTAATGAAATATACGTACGTATAAAAAAAATATTTGAGGGACTAAAACAGTTGGAACATAAAAAAATTGTTTTTGGTCGACTTTAGCAGATGAATTAAAGATAATCTTGAGTTGATGACTTAGAAAAGGAAAAAAGAAGACAAAAAATTTTTTTGTAAATACACACACCCACTCTTCATTTATTAATAAAGCCCGGGTTATCTCTATGTCTGTGTGAATGTCTGAAAAACAGTCACAGGATATACTGTAAATAGTGTCCCTGATGTAAATCATAAAAATATTTTTGATATAAGAATTAATTATGTAGTCGTAACAATGCTTGTGCATATATGCTCAACGGACATACAGTGTGAACAGTATACAGTAATTTTTGATATTGGTCTCTTATGCAATTATAGTAACAGGGTCCATGGAAAGTTCGAGTAAATGTTTATGAAAGTACTAATTATATAATTTGCATTAGTTATAGACATAAGTCAATTCCAAAAATATGCGAGATAATATTAATTGGAAATGGTAACCCTTAGCCTTGACCACACTCAACGTCTCTCTGGAAAGGACTTGCATGCTGCATGCACCATATCCACGGTGAATGAGTCCCAAGCAGCCATCAGTTTAGCCTTCAGGTTGTCCAAATTCTTGGTAGGATGTCACACGGGCTCTGTTCTTAAGAATGGACCAAATGGAGTAAACCATGACGTTATTTTTTTGATGAAGATATGTATATGACATACATCAGGGAGCAATATAAACAGTGCACCCTGTGAATGTTTTTTACAGATAAACTTTTATTTATTTATATGGGCAATGTTATTGTACGGTCTAAATGCATAAGACCGATACAACTTTGTAGACAGATAATATTTTTGTTATCGAACAAATAAACAGGAGAAACTCAATTTGTAGTCAAGTCATTTAATGATGTGAAGTCACATACATATCATCTTAATGAGCATGGAAAAAAGTTTACATATAATTGAGGCACGTAGTTTCATGATATTACATTTAAAAAATATTTATTATATTATGTAGTTTATAAAACAACGATTGTAGGTAGATTAATAAATCAAATTTAATTTGAGATTTCTATAAAATATTATATATATAATGTTCAAAAATAAATGTAATACACACACTGTTTTAAGAGCCATTGTTAATGATTGAACATATAATATGTATAGAAAGTGAACAAAGGCTACAAAGTATTATATGTAAAAAAAAAGTATTTGTTTGTATTTAGGAGATTGTATTAAACTAAAAAATATCAGATTAATCTTTTTGAAATAGTAGATATTTAAAACTTAAAAAAATACATAGCTATATTTTATAAATAAATAAGTAATAACTTACCTTTTTTTTGCGAATAACTGTATCATGATGTAAATCTACGTATAGGGATAATATGTAGAAAAAAAATACAAATCCCCCTGTAATTCTAATTGATACATGCCTTATTTTTATCAATAGGAAAAGAGGCACACATTGTCCTTGTGAATTGTAGTTAAAATTTATTTTGATGATATCATTATTTGTTCAAAAATATACTTGATTTTTTGTAAAACTTGCCTTGTGTCTAACTCAATAACATGAGTACCAGGGTTTACTGGGAGGAAACTAAAAATTTACAAACATACCTCATGTGTCATATTTAAGTTTATACTTCCAAGAATGATCACAGCTAGAGTTTTGATAGTAATTTTTAACAAAATGAGGATGTATTATATTCTTATAATCATTTGCAGTGGTTTGAATGAATAAATACGAGTATTTGCGATATCTTCAAAGCCAAAACTATTATTAGATAAGTAGATAAATAGCTAACCGTAATAAAAATAGTTTTGTATATATAATATTTTTGTTACACATACAATACAAAAGTTGGAGATACTTATAGCATTTAATAATAACATGCAAAATGTGTAAATTTTTATTTTTCACCCGGTAAAAATGTATATATTTATCTGAAGAGGATCAATTGTACAATTATATTTTTTTAATTAATGACAGTTCAATTCATTTTTTATCTACAAAAAAAGCCGGATAAGCCAATAAGTAATTAATGAAGAAAAAAAACTAATTCCATCAAGAAAATACCAAAGTTTCCATTAAACTAATATTCCTATTAACCTATTATTTGATCCATATAGCATTGGTAAAGTTGATTTTACTTCATAAAGAATAAATGATTATCAAAAGTAATCCGACTTACCTACATAATAAATTAGTTAAAAAAGTAAAATTATAAAAAATATTTTTAGGGATTTGAGTCTTCATTTTACGTATAAATATTATTGAGCAGGGATTATGCATGTCTATTAAGCTTAAGTCAAGCATAATTAACCCTGTTATATATTTATGAGTGTACGTATAATATAAACTTGTATGACCAATTTGTTAAATGAGGGGTTTATGCGTTATAAATCTAATGTTTGAATGAACCCCTTGACTAAAGTGAATAAATAAATATCTGAATAGCAAATAAGCATTTGCAATTTTGTTTTTGATGAGGTTAAACGGCTGAATCTAGGGGGAAATAACATCCATATACAATTATGATTTATGTTCAAGAGAAAGTACTTTTAAAGGCAAATTGAATGCAGTTTTTATTCGTCCTTTGTGTTTTGTTAAAAATATTCATGGAATGGGGAAAAAATAGTCGATCATCATTGGATAACAAACTACATTCATCCCTAACAATGCACTATGTAAAAAAAAACCAAAAAAACAAAAACAAGACATAAATAAGGTAATGATTTATTTGTTATTTATATTTGTATAAGGTTTATGTTTTTTATAAAAATCAGGATCATAACATTTTCACTACCTTTAAATATTCATGAATATATGAATCATAAAATGCAAAATGCAAGAGTAATCACTTTTCATTCAAGTAATAATCTTGGTATACATAGAAATATGAGTAACATATACATAAAAACCTTGGTTGACTATTTTTTCTTAACTGGATGTTAAAAAGAACAAAACAATAAGAAGCAAGAATTTATCAAAAAGTTATTTTCATTCACCTATCTGTATACCCATATAATACAGTTTGCATGTGTGTATGTCCTTTATGGGTGCCCACGCCAATAGACCTTGGAGGGTGAACCATTGTATGGACGCTTCTTTTGAACTTGACAAGGCTAAGATGGGGGTGGGTTTATATAAGAGGGACTTAGTCCATACATAAAACACAAAATTGCTTTTGGGATCTCAAAGAGACTTTCCAGTATAGGGGATTTATTTTTTTAAATCAAAAAGCGCATCAAAAAACAACTAAAAAGGAAGTTTCCTAAGTATATTCAAAATGAAAAAAGTTATAAGGAAAACTAAGAAGATAGAGAAAATTACACTTTATTTTTTAGGTGCAAAAAAAAACTAAAAAAAAACCAATGGAATATTGGATTTGTAGATTAAGAAAAGTTTGTAAAAATGTGTTTGTAAATTTGTTTCCATTTTAATTTAACAAATAAAAATAATTTTTTTCCATCAAACGTGAATTTTCCATTTTAAATAGAAACACCAAAAAATGATGCATTTTGGACATTCAATATTTAAACAAAACACTAAAGTTTAGTTTTTTCAATTTTTGGCACATTTTATTGCTTCATTTATGCAATTTTAGAAAAAAGGAACAAGTCATTGAAAGTAATTTTTTGACGCTATTACTTTCCATAACTTTTTTTTTGTAACTACAAAGAAAAATATTGGTAAATTTGTGTTCAATTAACTACTATTTTGTAAAATTAGTGTGAAATAGTTTTTTGCCAATTCCTTTCCAAATTTCGACTAGACAATTTTTTGACAATAAATAAAAGATAGACTTCTTTTTCCATGCCTAAATGTTGATATGTCATTTGAAGCGTATAAGACATTTTTTTTAAAAATCATAATAATAAAACTGGCGCAACATTATAATGCTATCTCTCATCAAAAAGGTCTGTCATTAAGAAGAAATCCCGTTGACCATAGTCAATGTGATTTGTAGCTCTTTCCTTGGTCTGAGCAACGCCGGGTAATTCTTTTCTAGCCTTTCATATAAAGAAGCAGTATCAATAGAGCCAAAAAAACTCAATAATTTGCCCATAACAACTTAGAGTGCATGATTAGTGATACAAATCTATAAATAAGTTGATTTAAAAAAAAGAAATATATCAAAAATTAATTATATTATGGATGAACCACAATGGTCATTGAAAAAGTGAAATAAAAATGTGTTAAATTAACTCATGTTCCTGATTGTTTTTTTTTGCTTTAATGAGAACTATTATTAATTTATTCAAATATAAGTCGGTGGTTCTTAAGTCATCAACCAAATGAACCACAAATGGCATTGCAAGCCCCTTCGAGACAATAGTCCTTGTGTAATTAAACGATGTATTTACCAAATTTGTGTTTATATCATTTTCACGAAGGACAATGTGCTAACATGTAAGACATCTGTTAGCACTTTTTAGCATCTTCCAAAAGGTTAAATACATATATTTTTATGCATTAAGAACATTGAAAATATTTATATATATATATTTCAAACGTTTCTGGGCTATGTACTTTTTGACTTGGGCTGCTAAAATTTTGCACTCAAAATTCGATGGGCTACCAACTTTGGTAAATGAGGATGGAAAAGGCAAAATTATAGAAGAATGGATGGATTTAACAATGTTATTTATGACAGCAATACCTTGTATAAAGAAATCTTAACTGAGAATCCTGAAAACCATCTGATATTGCTCGTGAAGTTAATGATGAAACTAAATCCACCAACTGCCATTTGTAGGAGAGTAATTTATGCAAGAGCTTTGTGAAAATAGTATACCATACATCTCTCCAGCCTAAAACAATGAATGACTCTAGGTGCATCTCAATATATGAGCAATCAGTGTAATCCTTTTAGATCAGAGGCTACAGTTCATTTCTGAATACTGTGGACATAGAGTATACGACATATTGTACATAGAATCGTGAGAAGAGAAGCGGAGACTATGGCACAAAAGAAAATGTCTTAAGATCGTTCCCTCAACATCAACTATCTTTTTCAAATTTGCCATAATATTAGGGGTTGGGATGTTCCAATCCCAAAATTTGGACATCCTGTCAGGTGCCGTTCTAAAAAATTATGTTGCGTCTAATTCGGATACAGTAGCCGTCCCATAGAATAATCTTTTTTAAATGACATCATCATTCAAATCCGCCAATCTTCAACAATTCTGACAAGAATAATAACAAACTATTCTAGTGTATGAAAGATACTTGATGTTTTAATAAACTAATTCAAATGATAAACTGAAATACTTTACTATATATAATATTAGCTAAAATCAAGTATTAATTCTTAAGTTAAATGTGTTACCACTTGCATTAAAACACTAAAAAAATGGGTTAGCTCATTTCATTTTACGCTATAAAAACTTAAGGAATCCTTGAACGACGGGATACTCAGGATATAGAAATTTGTAACACCTAGTCTTAATTATATAAAGTCACTTTGCTACAAATTTTGATTCCAAGAGAGTTGAGTGCAATAGATAAATAATTGATCCTGTATAAATAGGCAGTAGAGATTTTATTAACCGAATAATAATAACCATCATAATATACAAAACCCTGTGTGAAGAAAGAAATTAAACTGTTTTTAATTGATGAGTATTTTGCCAAGTTTTATTCCAAATTATAAATAAATCTTACCTTGAATTTATGTAGATTTAAAGTGCATGCACATTCATCGAGTCAGCGCAAATATTTCTTACATTTAAAAAAAATTAGAAATTGATAGGTATAAATTGCATTTTGGCTAATTAGATTTGTAGCTTGATTTACCTGATCTTTACATTCGATCATGACGCTAAATTTTTAGCGTTGTATTAGTCCTTAACTTAAAACTGTTTCAATCTTGTTATTGGGTTTGGGGAGGGGATGTAATTGAAAAACGTTCCACATTTGAAAGCGTCTTCTACAAGGCATTTTTATACTAATATTATTCAAGTAGTTTAGTCAAAATTAAATATTTTTAAATGAACAAGAATTCAACAATTACCATTCTTCTTACTTAATGCCAAATTGAAGTATTTATCTATGGTAAATTGATGATGACATAACTAGCTGATATCTATGAAGACGTCAATTGGCAAAGATTGTTCTATGGAGCCACTTTTACGTTTGATTTGAATATTTCCTTAAGATTTACGACCGGAACAGACTAAAAACAAAATTTTGGGATCGTTACATCGCTAGTTATACCTATAGTAATAATTCCATTTTGTAACGGAAAATTTCGATAATATTGATTTTGAAGAGTTGGATTTCTATTAGAAGGATGCAAAGGTTGGACATTAAGATACATCAATTTCGTGCACAGAAGTGTGACAAAATGCAAATTTGCCAAAACGACACTTTTTCGAATGGACAATTTACCGAATTGCCACCTTCCCAAAAAAATAGTAAATATATTTGCAGCAGCATGAATAAATTACAAAAAAAAACTTGATTTGTATGGAGTCACGAAAATAATTTATTTCCAATTTTTGCAATAATAACCTCGACACGCTGGCTAACTATATAGGCCTTGTCCATGATGGCCGTTCAGAAGTAATCCAAATTTGGATAAGAAATGTGGCAAACATTTTTCACCAAGACACCCTAAACTGCAAAGTCCTGGGTATTGAAATCATGAGTTTAGTAGGCCAATGGAAGCAGATCAGAAATCAGCCATATTGTTGCTTCAGAAATTTAGTTATTCCTTGCTATATGGGGATGTATTGGACTTCTTGATATTATAAGTAGTCCAGATGAAGATGCTAACGGTCTTGCAGCCTTTTCGTTACTGACACCGGCGCGGGGGAGATGGCGCCCCCGTTTTCTTTTTTGTTATTGCATTTACATTTTTAAACTTAAATACATGGTATAAAATTTAAAATTGTTTATTTTTATTTCAGAAGTAGTTTAGTCACGTAATGAACCTGGCAATGAAAAATAAGGGGAATACTATTGCAAATCAATAGAGAGAAAGCTATAGAAAGTTTTGGGTCCCCCTTTCTATGTAATTATGATTTCTATACATGTTACTCTAATTTTAAAATATAACTATTTGCCACAAATTGCAATAATTAATTGATACTTGATTGATTTTTTCTCCTTCTAATTTATTTATTTAGGGGGAGGGGGTCATGATCTTTCTTACAACGGTTCTAATAGTGGTTAGAGACAACTGTTGAAGCCCTAATTTAATGAATTAATCTTTAATTAAAGAAAATAAAGTGGTCATTCCGGTAAAGGCTCTATTCGGAAAAATGACATTTGGTAAAGTATCCACGAACCCTTAAGTTTGCTATAAATAGGATATGTTTTGCAAAGTTAAAAAATAATCTCACTTATTTATTAGCCTAATTTGTCATTTGCAAATTAGAAAGTAATTGAGAATTTGCTATATCATTTAATGCTCTTTTTGTTTACTGCTTATTTCCCTCGTAAATAACATTATGTATTTTTCACTTCTTCATTGTAAACATGACTATGTACAAATCTGTTATCGAAAGAGCACTTTTTGCAACTTGGCGATATCAGTTGATGTTTCGTTAAATACTACATATGTACAGGGTGGGGAGTTTAATTCCTAAACAAGTTTAGACATCAATATCTTGGTAACCCCGATATATATGTTTATTTAAGTGTGCTCATCAGATTTAGATGAAAAATGTATCAGAAAAAAAAAAATATCTACGAAATATCCTCCGAATACAAGCATCGTGTAATCATTTTTGTGTGCCACAGTGCCGGGGCATGCGCAAGAAGATTTTTGAGTTTAAAAAGTTGTACAAATCAACTATTTATGATCTTGATAATAATTTTAAGGGGTACACTGGGTTAAGAATACCTTTGTGAAAGACTCATTATCGATTTGAGGAGAAAAAAAACAACGCCCACAGAATTCCCAGAGGCGCTATAGGACAGGAAATGTGTCCTCCCAGCTCACCAGATCTGAAACCCTTGGACTACTATGTATGAGGTGTATGGGGTGTCTTGGAGAGATACCAATAAACGTGCACAAAAGACTGTCGACTCCTCGCGAGCTTCCATTCTCGAATCTGTGGCTAAAATGGACGAGGAGTTCCTCACCAAGGCTTGTGCCAGATTAACCGCGAGGTTGGAAGGTGTGGTTGAATCTGGGTATTGAATTTCTAAATTAATTTTGGGAAATAAATTGTAATATATGTACTTTATTCTTAAATTTTCTGGATATAAAATCACCACCCTGTATATATATTAAGGAATGACAAATGAAAACTTAGAAATTCAATTGATAATTTAAAGTATTCATTAAATATTTGATGCAGCAGTTAATGAATATAAATAATTTTTTATTTTATTATTTTTATGTAAATGTATGCGCTTTGTGATACTTAATAGTGGCCTTTCATTTTTTAATAGAAACACAAATTGACAAAATTCCAGTTGTCCAAAAAAAATATTAAATAAAGTTCTAAACCCAATTCTAGTATCTTACTTAACACCCTGATCACAATTAGTTTTATTTGTACCAAATCTGGTTTTCAACAATTTTTGATTTTAATTTTGTACCCTTTGTATAGCTTTGAGACAACTTTTGAAGAAGAAAAAAAATTAGCCAATCTTGAAAAATTACATTTTAGTGGGTTTTATTTTGAAAAGAGATAAGGTTTTAATTTTTTATATGTGTGATACATTAAACATAAAATAACACTGGGGAAAACGAGATTTATACAAAATGAATTCAAGCCAAAACATAATTTATCTTTGAGCACTAAATCCAAAACTAATCTCAGTTTTTTCTAAGTCGTCTGAATTCTGATATATCTGGGATTATATTAATTAGGGACAATTATTGTTCATAGTCATTTTTTACCCTTAACAGAATCACCAAATTAAAATTACGATTAATAAAAATTATGAAAAAGTGTTTTATAATTATAAAAGTGTTTTTATTGATTCTGGTATCTTTTTCTAAACTCGACATCCTTCTATTTTTAGGGTGAAAAATGATGAAAACGACACTTTTCTTTAGTTTATTATAACTTATTCATCATGAATGTCATAAATATTTTATTAAAAAATTCAATAACAACACTTTTACATAGTTTTTATTAATTTTATTTTTAATTTGGTAAATATCTTAAGGGTAAAAAATTACTCTGAACGATAGAAGTCTCCAATTACTATAATGCCAGATATTTTAAAATTCAGACAACTAGGAAAAAACATAAATTAGTTTAGGATTCTGCGCTTAAGATAAGTTCCTATTTTGGCTTGAACTAATTTTTACAAAATTTCCACCTGTAATTGTTCCCTTGTGTAAACTTGATCAATAATCGAGAAAATCATTTTTTTGAATATTCCTATGTACATTCAAGCAATATTTTAAACATATATTTGAATGAATTGGAAACTTATTCTTCAAAATTGTGGGATGAGTTGAGATACCCAAGAATTATAAATACAGTTTTGAATCTTTATTTGAACTAAGATACTGATATTGGCCTCGCTTTGTCCCAACAAATAAAATCTACCAATTTCACATTCTTTTATTGTGACAATCACTTTGGGCTATTTTAATTGCAATTTGCAATTAACACAATGGGCGAATTAGAATAACTTGTTGATATAAATTGCCAATAACAATACAAGAAAATAAAAATATGATTTCCAGTCAATATTCGGAAAAAAACATTCTTGCTTGCTTTTATGATGATGGGCGAAATATGTATAAGTCAAAGGAATTCATTCGAAGCGTAAAAAAATTTACAAAAAAGTACTTGATACGAAGAAACTAATTACAGATTCATGATCAGCACGTCAAGTACTAGTAGAATTGGATATGGGTCTTAATATTATGTTATTGTTGTTGATGTGTATAATTTGAAGTAATTATTTTACAGTTTGAAGACTAAAAGTGGTTCTTTGGCTATTTATGATTATGACGATTCTCATTCATAAATTGTCACAAGTACTCACAGATATAGCATATTGTATAGAAAAAACTTGTAATCTCTTCAAATAAAAACACATTTTGTATTGTTCAAGAAAATTGAACGTAGGTCTTGTAGTATTTTAATGACATTCGAATTCTATTAAACTTTCTATTTGTTATGAAGTAAACCCATTGTAGCTCTTGAATGAAAATTATGTTTTAATAAATTTTTGTTTACTTTAATGTTATATCAAACGTTTTCTTTTTAATAATCCATCAACTCCCAAAAGTAATTAAAATATATTTGTGACGATAAAAAATGCAAAGTCATGACTTATTACAAAATACCTATATAGCTTATTTTGTTATAAATGAAACTTATTATGAGTCGTTAAATGAAACACATAAACTAAATTCCTGTTAATACTAAAGTTGGTTGTAACAGACATCTGTACGCCTTAATGCATTTTAATACGCGGGTTCTTTTTTGCAAGGAAAAAACTGTAAAAACTAATATTTTATGAGAATGGGCCATGTATGGTCAATGGAATTTGACAACTTGTTCATAGACATACATATTGAAAAATTTATAATCAACAGTGTGTTTAAAAAAAACACCAAATATTTACCCACCAACAAAATGGGCAATTTTTTGAAAACCCTAAGACCTAAACGCCAATTTATACTTCATTTAAAAGATGTTAAGCAGATTCTTCAAATCATACCACGGTTAGGATCATAAATCTGGTTGATTTCAGAAATCAGGATGAACTAGATTCTTTTTTAATTATGGGCTTATAACTCAATTGCAGGTTATGACAATACTCGGATGTAACTTTAGTCCAGAGGAAAAACAGTTCAGATGTTAATATATGCATAATTATTTTCCCTTGGAGTCTGACTCTGATGACATTAGGATCCAAAAACCATTTGTGAAAGGTTGTTTGAATATAACTCTTAAATTCCTAGCTGAAAGAATGGTTACAATGCTTTCCAAAGAGGCATTTCACATTGAAATCAGTGTTTTTTCAGATAAGTAACGAACAAAAATGGAAATAAAATGTTAACTTATTGCAGATCGCTTGGCCAATGCCCACAAATTCAAGGACATTTGCAAGTCTGAAAACATGTGTACAAGGTAAAGGAACTTCTGGACTTAATGAAGGTCTCAGGCGCAAGATTGGGTCTATCCGATTGTCCTATTTCATAAATTGCGTTTTAAACGTAGTAGCCCGATAAAAAACCTTTTGGATCCAAGTGACATAGAGGTAAGATAGGTCCTAGTATAAGGTTACATCATGAAATTGGGTTTTTAATAATACAAATGGAACGTCACCCTGATCTCAAGAGTAAACCAGAAGTCTGATCCTAATCAATGTGCCATTATTTCAAATATCTATTTTCCTTTTTGCAAATAAAACATGATTTGTACTTGTAGATATCAGAGGTTTAAAGAAACTGCCGTTTTTTGTATCAGGTAGATTTTTCTACGTTTGATTTTAACGCACTGTATTATAAAATTTATGTTTGTGTATATGTGTTTTTTTTCCCCAATGTCACATTTTTTAAATATTGTCAAATTGACTCAAAGAAAATATTTATTTAATTTCATGTATTGAATTTATGTGACATTTTGTTGTCATAACTCACTAGTCAAGCTATTAGCCATGTACATATTCTTTTAGTATGTAGAATAACATAATTGTTCTATGTTTATAGGTCATGGAAATTTAAAATTATTGCCCAATGTATAATTGTACGTTGTACTCTAGTGTTGGATTCAAGTCAAAATTCTAGAGTTGAGTTTATGAGAATTTCCCCATTTTTTTAAACCAATTCTTCCTTAAATATGGATGTTTATGGATTTATGGTTTATGAATATCTTTACCCTTTTACTGTCCGTATGAGTAATACTAAACAATTTCGAGTTAAAGTATAGTAGTATTTTTTGAACAAGGTTGAGTAATTTTCCTTAAAATTATCGATTATTTTTCGAATTTGATTAATATTTGTCCCCATAAACCATTAATCATTGTCCACTAAATATGTATATTTGTAAACAGAGTTTGATATGACAATCTGTAGGTTTTAAATACCCTACGTGATCAATCTGACTCATATTAATGATGTTATTTTAATAAAGATCCACTGTTAGTCCTTGTTATGTCATAATAAGTATTTAAACTATTTCCTTCATTGGGTAAGTCTATAGCAATACATTACTTTTCTTTGTCATCTCACCCACTCTATGGATTTTTTTCCTCTTCTTCTTCTTTCTCCAAAAAGGTGTGCTTTAATGAATATTTTGCATGGTCATATTATATACGATTTAATATGACTAATTGTAAGTGTGGTAAAGCCTTCAATACCATAAGATACTTTCTACGTCATCATTTAGATGGATGCGCCAAAAGGATGTGCTTCTGTTTATTGGATATTCTCTACATATATTAATTAAGCAAAAATTGTCTGTGTGTATGCTATCTCTACGTCATTTTTGAGTGTAGATACTTGATTTAAGAAATAAAAATACAATTGAGCGTGTGCGTCATATTCAAAAAGAGTGAATGTTTAAAAAGTTGAATAATAACGTTGCGTAAAAATAATAAAATTCACCAGGCGTGTAGGTCAACTCACACAAGTTTATGCTATAAAATATGAGTTGATGACTAATTTTTAAGAATGAGTGTGTGTGGAAGAAGCTCGAGTAGATACTTTGGCGCATGACTAAATTACTCCCTGGCTCATAGCGTCATACTAAAAAATATTAAGTCGTTATTATCATAGATAAAAATAATACATATTACCCACTGATTTGTTAAAAAATAAACAGTAAATTAATGTGGTTACTCAGACAATTTAAAGACAGCGTACTTGTCATGACGTTTTATTAGATCCACTACAAACGGCCGTGAGATGAAGAAAATAAACACAATTTCTAATCTATAACTAGCTAAAACATAGACAGGAATTACTCTGGGGTCAATTCTACTCTGAGTATTAGTAACTCACCACTGTTACTCTCCGGCATTCATGAGCAAACCCATTCGTGGTTACACTTTATATGTGTATGTTCTCTCCTTAAGAATGAAAGATGAATGATAACAGCTTTTGAAAAACAACAACAACATGTATTAAGGAAAAATTATAAAAAGCCGGATCCTCGATCATTATAAAATTAATAAAATCTATGGTCATTATTATTCTTGTATTCTTGAGGCTATGAAGAACGGTGAATGACAATCACTATTTTATGGGGAGCAGAACTGCCTGTTTCTTGACGCCTAATAACTTGTGTTAATTCCAGTTACTACCCATAGTAACACATAAAAATATGTTAATTCATTTATCAACAATTGTATATAATATTTATACCTATACAGTGCCTAATCAATTACCCTTCCCTATCAACATCTCCTTCATTTATCAGGTATCTAAGTACAATCTATCTTGTAGATGTGTACCATGCTATGAAGAAAGGCATAATCCAGACTTTTAATTCTACTTATATACTCTATATGATGCACCTTTCTTTTTTCATAAGTATAATTATATATTAAACAAATTACAATTTTTTATTTATTTCTTTGTTATTATTTTTGTATTTGTTTTTGGAATCTATAAAGATTAATTATTATAACTAGTCATGTGAAAATTGTCGAAATCTTCGTGAGCATACATTTAAAAAAGTATATGTTGGTACCTTGCCTTAATTAGTGCTAAATGTTTTGTCGATCATTATTTAGAGCTGAAGACTGCAGTCCTGTTTAGTCTTTTTCAGTCCTGTAAATCAGTCTAAAACTTATAAAATTTGTTCCTGGATAACGCCATTCAACTTTATTTCTTCTTTTTTAATCAATTCTAGTCTGAAGGACCAGTCCTAAGACAGGACCGAATAAATAAAGACTGACCTAGGCCTATTAGCGCTCTTATTGATTATTCCTCTTTATCGGTAGTTGCATAAAAACGCAGACTAATTTTTAAACGCTTATATCTCAAGGTTTCGTGACCGGAAATAAATAATTCCAGCACAAGTAACTCGGTAAATCTTTTGCCTTTGTTTTTGTTTTTCTTACTCGCATCAAACAAAGTCGTTTACGATGAGTGACGAGGCCAAACGTCATATGGTTGCCACGCCGGTAGGTCTGCCAAGGAGATAATCAAGGACACTGGACTATCGAGGACTACTGTGTTCAAGGTCCAGAAGCTTGTCAAGGAAGGAGAAGATCTGAAGGAGGGTGTTCGGACCGGCAGACCACGGAAAACCAATGTGGAATGAGGTGAAGGAGGCCTTCACAAAAACATTTGACCACCTTAATTACCTGATTTGAATCCCCTTGACTACAGTGTTCGGTGGGAAATTGAGAAAAAGGCCTGTGCTACCCGCCACCCGAATTTGGACTCATTGAAGGCCAGCGTCAATGAGCAATGGGCATCCATGGAAGACCATTACATCATCAATTTGTGCAAGGCCTTCCACGGGCGCTTGGAGGGTGTCATAGCAGCTGATGGCGGTTATATTCAGTAATTATATTAAATTTTATACCAGAATAAATTTTTTATTATATAATTCTCAAAAAAATACGTCATATGAATTTTATTACACATTTAATTATTTGCCACAAATAGTCCGTGTATTTATACAACTACCGGTATTTTGAAAATTCAAACGTCTTAGCGATCAAGGAGCACTATATTTTTTACAGTGCTTCTCCTTCAAACGATATGTTGTCTATCAATCTGCCAACATATACAAGGTTTGTTCAAAAAGTAAAGTGACTTTTCAAATTTTGATATCAATGTAGCTTTGTTGTGCTCATTTTTCTATTTTTTTATGTTTCTACACTAGCCATAAAAAAATTTATTTACTGTTTCAGCGAAATCATATGTCTAATTTGTTTGTGAGAGGAATAACGATTATAATTATTTTGCATCTTTGGCAATTTTTTGTTATCTCCATTGGTTTCCATATCATAACCAGATCCCCATGATTTGTCACTAGTTATCTGTTTTAAATCACTTACATAATTTTATTTTTTACACCAAATTTGATACAAATTCTTTTATCTATGTTTTTTCAGTAGCAAAAAATCGGCAAACACGCGAATTACTTCTAACTGCTATACCTCTCACAAACAAACTTAAAATATGATTGAGCTGAAACAAGGTTTGTGGCGAGTGTACTTTAAAAAAAAATCAAGCATACCAAATGTATATCGCCCTCAAAATTTGAAAAGTGACCTTGCTTTTTGAACATACCTCTTATTTTCTTTATTATTTATACTAACGAGAATTTAGACAATTTTTCTTATCCTTAATTGTAATCAATTGTATATTTGGTCTATTTTATTGTGAGGAGTGCCTTAGACAAAGATAAATTATCTTTCTAATTTTAAATTTGAAAAGAATTTAGAATTTTTATTTAAAAAAAATTTCAAATTTTGTTTTTTTGTATACAAAAAAATGCCCCCCTTTCTTAAATTAAAGTACATAACCTGGGTAAGAGCCGGTTTTACCGTAAGCAAAGAGAATGTAGTCCTTTTTGTTATTGCTCAGGTGACATTTATATCTATTTTTTGATTTACAATTTTAATAGAATGCTATGGTTTTATAACAGTTTAAAATATATATATGTATTTTTTTAATTTTTTACAAATTACTTTAAAAAAAGAAAAGATATTTGTAATTATATTTCTTTAGAATAGATATTTAAGAAGAATTTCCAAATTAATGACATTTTATAAAATGTCTGGCCCCTATTTCTAACAATCATGCGAGGGATTTACGACAAATGCCCCACATAAAAAGGACAATGACTGTACTTAATATCTTTTTTTTTTGTGAAGAAACGTTCATTTTCATATCATTTACCCCAAATTTTAATTCACGATTTCTTTTTCTTTTTTTATTTAAAAGTTTGATAGTTTATTAAGAGTGCAATAAAGTCAATTACACGAAAACACACAAATACATACATGATTGAAGGCGTTGGCATATTATAGGAGGGAAGAAGTAAGCTAGTTAGAGATGTTTATCAAATACAGAGTGCTCATGTAAAACTGCTGAAGTAACCAATTGATAAATGGTGCAAGTCATATAATAATTCTTTTTTTTTTTTTCCTCATTGTTTCGCGAATAAGAGAGAGAGAGAAGAAGAACTACATATTTTGCTATCAATTTATGAGGAATATGCAATGAGGCCTTCGTTGTATTGCAAATAATATCTAAAAATGCAATTGTTAAAGATACTTATGTCAAAAGATTTGCAAAACATTATAAAAAGACGCAGAGATGAAAAGGTTAATATAACTATTACCATACACACATTATATCATTAAAAACGACACGCCTCGAAACAATGTATTTTCAAAATTGATTCCTTCATCTAAAAAATAGTATATGTCTTTATGAACTTTGGTATTTATGAGGGATGATAGTCGATTCAAGACCGATTGGGAAGTAATACTTTTAGTCAAGATCGCTGTTTGATACCGTGAAACAAAATTAAAATTGTTTTCAAATCAACGACAAATGTTCTAGTTGAACAGGTACTTAAAACTTTGTATGACGTCATGAACAATTCATCTATAAAATTGGTCTAGAATTGGTTTTAAAATAATTTTTTGTAAGATCGATCTAGACCAGATTTTTCTTTGAGACTGGTCTAGAGTGAACTTCTTTTAATAACCAAAATATTTTGGCCCAACAAAAATTATAGTGGTTTCACAACTCTCTAAAGTTTCAAGAGTGTTACCGAACATTACTACTATTTCAGAGGAGGCCTTAGAGAGTTGATCAGTTTTGAAACACCCTATAATATAGAACAAGAAGTTTAAAATACTTTACGGACGTCATATTTGGCATAAAGTGTTGGAAGGGACTTTCTGCGAAATTAGAATATAAATAAAAGTTTTATTTATATTTTATTTTATAAATGTTTAAAAAATGTTTTTTTCTTTATTTCGTAAAAAATCTTTTCATGCTGACCAAAAAAAAAAAAATCCTTAAATTTGGAGGAGGGGGCTACAGCTCCCTTTGCCCACCTCCTGAAGGCGCCTCTGTATATCGACATCTTTGGATATCTTAGCTCACTCCAAAATAGATTTGAAAATAAAGTATATAACAAGAATTTACAATATCTTTTTTTTCTTAATGTGTCCTACAGTTTGAGGATGCAGTATACACTTCTGTTACACATATGTAGGATGTGTAAGTTGTGAATTACACATGTGCCAAATTGGTAAGCAAGAAAAAATGGCTTTTGTTGCAAATTTGTTAAAATATAGCAGAATCATTGATTATACTATAATATAACTGTGTCAAATGTAATTAAAAACTTAGTTTGCAAGTATTGGAACCGCCTGTCCATTTGGACATTATATCCCGTTCCAACCGTAATAATAAATTCATCTCTATTATATAAATTTTGAGAGGTTAAGAGTATTTTATTTACAATTTATTTATGAAAATTTTGTAGAACACATAATTAGCAGTCGATTGCTAAGAAAAACAACGGCTGAACTAGTGTTAATGTAAGACTCTACCTAATTGACTCAACTATGTCAATAAAATATTAGGCTGTTTGTAAATATTTAGAATAAAAAAAAATATTGAGGGATTTTCTTAATTTTTGTTCATGATCGTTTTTATGTTGACGTAAAACACATATATATTTATTCATACATATACTTTAAGAAAAGAGATCTTTTAGGGATAGAGGGATAGGAGAATAAAGTATATCTTCAAAAAGTCTCATATTATACCTACTCGTAAGTATATTTATATATTTCTAATAAAAAAATACAAGAGATTAGTATCAATGTAAGTTTTAAAAATATTTTTTTATCAAATAAAACGTGTCTTTTCTAACCTTCATTAGAATGTAAAACAAAACCATAAAAGAAGTCAAATTTATCGTTATTTGGCCAAAAGAGCTCTAACTGTGTATACGTATTTTCATCATGCCAGTAAAAAATAACCATATAAATTGACATGAGCCACAAAGGTATTTGAGAAGGTAAAAAGGGTATTTCATTTATTGCAATAGGTACCATTATTAGAGTTCCTTTGCTGTGTGCAAAATAGTTTGGTATGTTAGTATTATAAAACATATATAACCTACATAAAAGTGAAACTCAGGATATGAAATTTTATGGAGATCTACTATCAAATTTTAACTGCCTTGTCATTATATCATTTTTTAAGGTTATCCAAAGTTTTTCACACGTACAAAACCAAAATCAAACATTCCTTGACTTTAATGACTTGTTATTATAATTTTTTTACGCTGGGATGTGCATAGTTCATCATTTTATTTTATTTTTGACTTACAAGCCCTCTTTGGTAATCTCAAGAACTATTATATATGTCTGAATTTGGAAATAGGTAATACACTCAATGTATAATCTTTAACAGTCACTTTATATTTTTATGTACAATAAAGAAGTGCTTTAACTTTTTGATTTACGCCCATTCAGATCAAGGCCGATTTTAGTGTGAGCGTAGCCCAGGGAAAAGATTAATGCGTGAGCCCTTTTCTATTTTTAAAAATTGAGTTTATGTGAAAATAAATATTTCCACCATTTTAGTATAATCTTTTTTATTGTGTTACAAAATTTTTAAAATATGTATCGAGTCACGTCAATGTCTGCTAATATTTTTATTGTATTTCTATAAAAATATATTTTCAGTATAAAGTGTGTCCAAACAAATTTTTCCCTTTTTTCTCCACTGTGCCCTCAATCTTAGACCTGAAGATCTTGTAGGTGCTTCTCCACGACATCCTTTAGGACATTCAAAATCAAATCGGATGTGGCACAGGCCTTCCTTTCTCTCTCTCGAGATCCTATAGTCAAGAGGTTTGCAATCTGGTTAGGACCAGGAGCTAAAAAATTTCAGTTGTCATCCTTCCGTTTTTGAGTTTTTGCCCTCGTCGTTTCCAGGCTTCCTCTCAAGACCCTTGTTGTGTCGTTAAGCTTTTTAATCTTGGTAACAAGATCATTGGAGCCGAGGACGAGGCAGGAGATCTCATCATAACTCATTCCCTTGTGAAGAAGCGCTAACACATGATTACTTTTGACCTCCATCTCAGTGGTCCTTGGTCTGATGAAGAAATTTATTTTACCAGAGTTGTTTGTCTTTATTTTGTACCATTTGATTATTACGGGGGAAAAAAGTGGTAAATTATTTACTCAGTCAATGAAACCTTTCCAAAGTATAATTTACGATTTCCTAAGACACTCTGATATATATTACGAAATTATATCTAGCGCAGGAACCCAGTCAAGAGCAAAGCCTGGGGCCAGTAACCCCCCTAAAACTGGCCTGATTCAGATAGTATTTCATCATCTCCACCCCTCTTAAAAAAGGCATTACCAATCATATTTTTAAAATACAGCTTAATTGCTTAATTATACATTTATATGTAACATTTAGTCCTTTTCTTATGAGTAAATAAGTATACTTTTTCTGAATTGTCCCTCCGTTCGAGAAGCACGACCAAATAAAGTAGGATTCTTGGTGTTTCATCCTATAGATGACGTATGCTCATATATGTATATAAATATATATATGAGAGAAATAAGCGAGTCCTAGCGAGATGTTAAGATCACTATCGATATTTTTTCTCTGCATAAACGTAAAAAAGAAGAGTAATGTCAAAAGGTGATTAAAAAAGGAAAAAAAATCCACCCTGAAGTCTCATCTCCCATGGGGTTATTTTCATCCGTAATTATCTGTATAATATACAGCAGAGCTTAAGCTTATTGTTATATGTAAATACGTACATTTGGCCTTATTTCTTATATATGTAATGGTTTTATCATTATTATTTATGATGGTGCCCTTGTTCTATCAAAGGTCACATTTAGAGTTGTCAAAAAAATAACCATGTTCTATTCGATCAATATTTATAAATATATATATTTTTTTTTTGCTTTTCAAACGAGCTAGTAACCAGTTATGGAGAGGATCTTTAATTAATGTTATTGTTGGATTGCATGTTTAATTAAGGGATGGATCTGATCGTCTCTCATAAATCATACATCGTTTTTCTCTAACATTATGCATGTATCCCATGCATCAATATTTACGTTTACACCCAAGGAAATGCTCACAACTCAAGTTTTGATAGGAATTTTTACAAAAGTGTGCTTGTGTTATATTCTAATAACCATTTGCAGTTGTTTTATTTATAAATATTGTTCTGTATGTTCAAACATGAAAAAAGCCCCAGAAGACCCCAACTGAGATTTACAATGAACTCAAGACCAGCAGGACGGCATTAAAAAGCGCTTTGAAGCCCCAGAAGCAGTCATAGAAAGTCCAGGCAAGATTGGAAACGAATACTGAGAATATGCGTATCAAAAACCTGCATTGCCAGAAATCCAGTAAGTACGAATCGTATTTTGACCAGGAAGATGAATGTAAGCAAGGTTATGCTCCGAAAGATAATTAAAGATGAGTTGAGAACAAAGTCAAGAACATGGCGGAAGAAATATCTGATTACAAAGGCCATTCAAGGAGAAGAGTTTTCTAGAGCAAACCTTCTCCTGAATTTTTCTAAGAACATGTGGCCTCTCAGCTCCCTGCATCGTAATCCCTTGGATTATTCCATCCAGTCAAAGGTCAAGGGAGCTGCCTGCAACAAGCTTCACGAGTCTGTAAGATCTCTGGAATCCACCATCAAGGCAGAATGTGCTGATTTATCAGAAAACTACATCCATGAGGTTGTTGTGGCCTTCAACAAGAGAGTGGAGGTTACCATCGAGGCTGAGGGAGGTCATATTGAATAAAAAGTGTCCATTTGAGTTATCATTCACTGTAAATAAACTTATTTTCGTTCTCATTGTCTTCACGAACATGTTTATTATAAAGTTTTAAAAACTGTAAGATTAACTATGACCTATTGAGTATTATGTAGATATATAACAAATGTACATATGTACAACAAAGCATATGACTTGGAGATCATTATATAAATCGACGGCATTAATGCTCATAGTTTGCATTGACTTTGCTACTCTCAATATTAATAGTAGGACCTAATTAGTTAAATTAGGAGTCTACCAAAACCCTTTTCACAGCTAAAAAAGGAAAACTATCATTTTCATGGAAAAACAAGTTTTTGGAACATTTTATTTGATTAAATGTGTCTATGCATGGCCTTCAGAAACGATAACGGGTAAAAACAAACATCCATGCATAAGAAATTGCATTATCCACCTAATACTAATACTCTTTTAACTCTGGGACTCGACGTTATACGTGGTATTTATAATATATTTTTTGGTGAGTATCGCATATCTACCATTCAAGCTTGAATATTGATTAACTTAGAGGCATTTCATTAATTGAAGAAGAATGGAAGCTGCTATCCATGACATTACACTCCATTCATCGTTGATAATGCACAAAAACATGCTATCCGGACAAAGGCTTGAACATAGATATATAACTTTCTATATTTGGAACATTATTTTTTCGCCAATATTAAAGCTACGAGATTCACATTTTGCTATCATCATTAGAATAATCTAGTTACTAAAAAGTTTTAACTATTATTTATTCCTGTTAAAAACACGATATATACCAAACCCATTCACCAAATATTACATTTTAGCACTTAACCGTGCTATCTAGTTGGAATGGTCTCTTAAACTTGATGTGTGTACGTTCACGGCACGGTGGTTCCTAAAGAAAGAAATATACTTTAAGTATATGAATTTCACCGAAAAGAGACCTAGGTTAGATGGAGTAATTGTAATACTATAATGTTTACTTATCCTTAATCAGTGCAACTCCATCTAACCAATTAAAGTAACATTTAAAAAAAACATTGTATAATAATTTTGTAAAAGGGGAATTATCGATTAAATAATTCCTGATAATTTTATGAAATATATTTTATTATATCTTGATAATTTTTTAGCAATTTCCAGGGAATTTATCGACTCTAGTATTTATCTCTAGCATTGTGATTATCCTGAATCTGTAAAACTATTAATTTTCTACAATTTTATTATTGTCTAATGCATAAAGTAGTAATGTGTAAACTCCACCACTTAAATATTGCTGTTATTAATTTTCATCCCATTGATGCTCAGTTTTAAACAAAATGCCAGACTTTGTAGATGTGCGCAATACTCATTCTACCAAAGTTTTGAATTATTTTACCCAAAATAGAAAAAAATAGGAGAGCATATACAATTATTCTGGAAAAAAAATTTAATGACTAAAAGCTTAAATATAACTAAACTTCGTAAATATGTGAAGAGAAAACATTCAATCAACATCACAGACGTATACAAAAGTTATTTCAACCAAATAACAAACAATAAAAAAAAATTCCTTAAAAAATTTGCATATTTGTGTATACATATAAAAGAGGCACTTTTTTATATATTCCATCAACTTCTACCAAACTAAAACGCAGTTTTTCAAGTCTTAAAAAAATTATACAAAGCTAGGAGATCTCTTTTTTAATGCTTTGCTATTATTACGCAATTATGTCAATTTTAAGGATATAAAAACTGAAATATTAAACTTATTAGTGTCAATAATTTTCTATATAATTCCCGTTTTGTAAGAATTATTGATACTATCGATTCCTGGGAATTCCAAAAAGATCAATAATGTATCATCACTATTGTATAATAAAGTTTACATTACAAGGAATATATCTATTTTATTTTACTAGAGAGGTGAGTCTCGGCTAAAAATGTTGTTGTATACTTGTACCTAGTACATGTAGCTATTGAAGAAAAGTATTGTTATAATTATATTTGTTAAAAGTTAATACTGTGGATTTTGCACCACTACTGCTAATAGTCTGTCTAAATTATTCACAATCTTTCACACTTTAAAAAATTGGAAATTAGAGACTCCATGTATTGCTTGTCATCTTAACTTATGTAACGCAGCAGATTTCCACTAGCTCTATCTTCAAGCTAAATAGCATGGTTTTGCAAATAATGAATTTATAGCACATTGTAGTTAGTATATTTTTTATCCAAAAATGTGGACAAAATTGACTTTCGGCAAAAAAATTACAAAACAGAAACTCCATTTATGGTTACCTCTAAAAAGTAATTATACTCACTACCAATTACTGTGTTTTAGCGTTGGGGCAACGATATGCAGGCTTATGGTGAATAATAAAATACAGCAAATATTATAATACTAGTGGGAGTACCCAGTATTGTTTGGACTTATTATGTGTCGACGAACAGACAAAAAGACATACACACATTGCTTTAATAATATATATACATTTGTTCTCTCTTATCCATTTCTTTTTTAATGTGACAGGTTGCGCTTTAGTTACACATCCTTTTTGTTGTGTTATTATTTCTTAGATTCAATTAATCACGCAGTTCTAAGATATTAAGCAACCACTAAAAAATAATGAATCCACAGACAAAAAGTCAGGCATATTTTGCATTATTAATATGAATATGCACAAGTTTTAATTTGCGAATGTATTATAAAAATTATAATTGTAAGTTCTTTTAATTGGTCAGATGGAGTTGCACTGATTCAGTATGAGTAAACATTATCATATTCCAATTACTCCGTCTGATCTAGGAATAGTCTTGAAAATCCTATACATAATGTATATTTCCTTTTGTATGACCGACTGGGAATCAAACGTATGCACATTGAGTTCAAGAGGGTAATATATCCCGAGCGCGTTTTGATCAATCAATTTTTTTAATATCGTGCACTGAGTTTTACTTACACACGCTCGTTGCTACATTGTTATTTATTAAATCCAGTTTTTACACTAAAAAATGATGTATTTACAAATATCAAGACATCCAGCAAGGCTTTGCTTTATTAATATCGATACATCAGTTGAATAGCTTATGTATTGAAAACTTGAAAAAAATATTAAAACTATTTTTCACTAGTATTTTTTTAGTTATTTGATTGCAATATATTTATGGACCTACAAATATGAATTATACGTAAGGTTAATCACTTCATTATTCCCTTTGAAAGTGACATGAGAAGGCATACAACTAAATATAGATTTATGTATACATAAATACTTCCTCAAATAGTTAAGTATATTTGAGTTATTGAAGATTCATAGCTCATTAAGGAGTGTATTATTATTTCTTAGAATTTTTATGGAAATATATCTAAGTAATATATTAAAGTACAATTTCCTTATTGCAACTTTTATTATTTATACATTTGCTTTTTAACATAAAAAAACTACTTTTTCTTATTATTTATCAATAGATAATACCTTTGTGGCTGATGCCAGATCTCTATAAATTAAAGTAATATTGAATAGAATATACAAGTCATTCATGTTGGCTTTATTTGTTAAGTATTGAAATATGATATTATTTGCTTTATATATAAAGTAAATATTCAATCAAAAACAGTAAAGTTCCATAATTCTAATATTATTCAATTAAAGATATTTATGCTTGTCACACTGTGAATAAGGTAACAGAGGTTTTTAAAAAAGTTTTAAAGTTATAAATTAAAAGTATTCTAGCTAAATAATAAAAATGAATACTCAATCTACTGCTTTTATTTTTTCAATTATCTAGGAAAGTCAAGGGAGAATTTATTTTATTTCAATTTTCTCGATGTCCATCAAGATATTTTTCTAGCGTGGCTATTAGGCAGGATTAGTCTGGCGATAACAAAATAGAATTAATTTTTTTATGTTATTATTTATGCAAAATTTTTACTAAAATGATAATAACATCTATAGTTGACAATACCTGTCTCTATGTAAAAATACATATGGTTATAGTAAGGATTGTAGATTGTAAGCATTTTTGATGTGTAAAAATAAACCCAAAAAACAAACCGACAACCAACATAGTAACCCTGACAATTTGAAGAATGTTTAGTAGAAGAGCAGTTTAGTTCACTGTTATGACGTTTCAAACTATTGGCTATGCGAGGAAGAAACTAAACACAAGTGTCCCTGCGTATGAAGCAAGGGCATAGAGAGGAATTACTTTGTTTCCGATACTCAATTGTACTCTAAGTCTAACAAGGACTTAGACATATACTCCTCAACAAATCTTCAGCGTTACTCTTCCTCAATCATGAGCAAATGCACACGTGGTTATGCTTTATTCTTTGATCTTCTCTCCTTAAGAATAAAGGAATAATAATAAAACCTTTCGAAAATAAAGAATAAAAACCATGTTGAGGTTGTAAAAACAAAAAACCAAAAAAAAACTCATAAAACAAAAATACATAGGATTTGTAACTCAGGTATAATTGTACAAAATATTACCTATACTTAAATTGATGAAGTTACCTTGACAATTTGAAGAATGTTTGGGACGACCGCAGCTTAGATGTAATGACGTTTCATTAGATTTACTTATGAGATAAGGGAATTAAACACAAACCCTTCTCCGTATCCAGCAATGATATATGCAGGAAGGACTCATTTGTCAACATTGACATATATAGCTCAGCAACAAATCCTCAGTTTTACTCTTCCTCTTTCATGCCCTACTTCATCACTTTAAACTCTCTTTAATAATAAAGTAATAATGATAACAGCTTGGGAAAATAAAAACTAGAGTTTGAAATTATAAAAAGTCCCAAGCTCGTCATCTAACATATTTTTTTAACGTATATGTACAAACATCTTTGAACATTCCTAATCCTCCATTTAAAATTCCATCTCTTCAGAAGCTGCTAACTTGAAGATTGATAGTAAATAAAAAGGTGGGCGGATGGACGGACTAACATTCTATCTTAAATATGTAAAATTGTCATGAGACGTAATAATAAATGGGCAGTGCCATCAAACTAGAGGAACTGTACCAACCTTAGTATTAACATTTAGTGGTTAGTGGTAAAGTTTTTTAAACAAAGACCACGTGATCAATACTTGTACAAGGAAATGATCGTGCCGACTTTTTTACCTCCACTTGGAGCATTGACCATTACTCATAACTAACTACGCAGCCTCCATGATTTCACTCTTTTAAATAAATGAATAAGTTAAATTTAGCAAAATGAATAAAAAGTTGCGTTTGACGACTTTGATTTACAAACTTAGTTACAACATATTCTCCGATTTATGTCGGTTCAATTGTGGCGTAAATTAAGACTCTCTATATAGATAATATAATATCAAATAAGTATATTTAGCTGTTATCGGTTATCGCACATTTAATTGCTGATAGTTCTTTTATAATTGACAGAACTTTCCTAGATACATAATTATCAATGACGTACCTCGTAGCATATTACATTTATGACACTAACTCCATATGTAAATGGCACAACTGATTGACAATATGGCTTGTAAACCTCAAAAATTTGGACGAAAATATAGATAATGGATATATGATAAACATAGGGTTCATAAGGTATCATGTATCCTAATTCATAATATTATTTTTTAAATATGCTAACATAAAATGACTAACAAAGAACAAAGAAAATTGATATCTTTATTACTTTAATTATATGTAGACATACACATGTACCATATATGAACATATATAAATATAATCTTTTCTCCATCTTAATGAATGTATCATTATCATTAGACTAAATTTCTATGGATATATGTTAATATGTATGTAAATGCCTTTGTTGTTATAGAAACATCATGTTAAAGATAAAGTATTTGATGGAGACTTACTTTCAGCATAAGACAACAATACACGGTTTTTCTTAATGTTAAAAATTGGACTTATAAATTAAAAATAGAATGGATTGTTGTACACATGTGGCTTATAAACACAAAAGGAAGCCAAATTGTCGTAATTCAAATATTTACTTCACATAATTAAGATTGAAAGTTCCATTCTTTTATTTTAAATAATAGTGTTTCCAATTTCTGCAATAAAATGTATCTGATAAATTCATTTCAAGAGTCTGAATTTCTTTGCAATCAAATATAACCATTAAATATTAGACATATATGTAAATAATAACACCACTAATATTTGTAATTTTAAAAGTATGATAATTTCCCACTTAGCCTTCATTTTGTATTCTCAGCCGAATTATCATCAATTTCTACGGACCAATCATTGTTATAAATGTTTTGAAAGTGCTGCAGAAATCACTTGAAGTAAGTAAAATGGATCTTCACAATAAAAGAATGCAAATCTGATGGATTTTATGGTTGAAAAGGGGTCATATTGGGGCTACCATAAGTATTTCTTATCAAATAAAGATTCTAAACTATAGTTATAATTATTGAGTATCTCACTTCATCCCACAAATTTAAATACAAGGCTTGTTATTGACGTAACCCTTAAATTAATTATATTGCACATATGTAACATACAAAAAAATACGTTTTATATAATATGTAACTAAAATGGGTTAATTTTAAACTTTTATTGCATATCAAACAATCCTTTCGGTAATTATGAGTATATTTTAGTATAATTTTGGATCAAAAAACATGCTAAGTAAGTAATTATTAATAATTAGAAAAATTTCAAAAAAAAAAAAAATCGTTATATTATTTTATCCTAATAAAATAATTTTCCACCCAAAAAAAAAAAATAAAGGGTCAAAATTGTCAATGAACCATGGGGTTGTATGTATATATAAAGAAAAAATAAATTAAGATTTTTTCAATTTCTTGATTTTTCTTCAAAATTGTTCTTTTGTTGCCGAATCACACATTAAATTATTTAAAATTGAAATATCTCTCGCTTCTAAGTAAAAATACGAGAAAATTGGTTTATATACAAAGATATACGAGTCTATAGGCATTTGAAATAAAATATATAAATAATTTTCATTCCTTTATGAAAATGAATCCAATACATTTTCCATCACTGTCAATCAACCTCCATAGAAGGTGAAGAAAACGGCATTATCATTTTAAAAATGAAGAGAATTTTAATTATAAATTTCCATGTTATTGTCAATATAAAAAAGTAATTCGAAAGGAGCATATCTTGAAGAATTCACGCTAATCAGTCTTCCAAAAAAAAAAAAAAAAAAAACCTCACATCCTTTCCATAATATATATAATTCTTCCTATTTTTGACATCATTGATAATAGGTATCTATCGTTAATCCAGACAGAGTAACATACCCTAATTTTTTTTCACGTAAAGAAGTAAATCTGACTATATACCTAATTTTATTAGACATCCATTATCATAAAATACAATTTGGATCTAAATTACTTTTCGTAGAAAAATGAAATAAGAACTACCTTATCAGACACATATCATTCATATATATCTACATACAAATATACTTATGTATGTTGCTGTATATGCTTGTACATGACTGGAATCTTCATATTAGATGGTTGGATAAGAAGTCGTGTCATTGAACATTCAATGCAATTTCCTGACTCCTGGAATCCTTGAGTTTTGACCGATTACATGGCTTCAAATTTATAGTGGAGAATAATTTTATAATGTTGATTTATTCATATGTATAGTTGTAAATAATAAACTTTGAGTAGTTGCAGCCTGAACAGTGTTTTTATTTTTATTTTCCAATGTTGTTATCATTATTATTTTATTCTTAAAAGATAACATCTAAGTATTAAGTAATCACTAGTGTATGAAAGACAAAGAGTTTCACTAAGGAATTTTGGTTGAGTTATTGTGTACGTTCTTATTAGACTCGGAATAGAAATGAAGATCGATATCGCTGTAGTTCCTCAGGATTGTGGGGTAGAGAGGCTATAGCCCCCCCCAAATTAAGGATTATTTTTCTTTTTATCAGTTTGAAAAAAAATCGCAAAAATAGGGATAAAAATCTTTTTTTAAGATTTATTTTCTTAAAAAAGAGGTCTTTGAGGCAAATGAAGTATCAGAGCAAAAGATTTAATATTTACAATTTTTTTAAGAAATCTTTAATTTTTTGTGAACATATATAAAAATTTCAAAAATAATTTCAAAAATTTAGAAATTTTTAATTTTTTCTCCCTAAGTTTCCATTTTTCAATATTTTTTTTTACAAAAAAATTAATTTTTTGTGAAGAACTTAGCATTTTTGAAATTTTTTCCTACAAAATTAGCTATGAAATTTTGAATTGTTTTTCAAAAAATTAATTTTCTTCGAATATCTATAGATTTTGAATTTAAAAAAAAAAATTTTTTGTGAATTGCCTTGGTTTTTTTTTCTTGCTTAAAAATTCTAAAAACTACAGGAATTCACAAATATATATATATAGTTATATAATCTTGCGGATTCTCCTGTTCCTGCATATGTCATTGCTAGATATGAATGTTTAATTTTTTTCATCTCATTGCTGCTCTTCTTCCAATTGTCAGGGTGACCATGTCAACTTTTGGTTCTCTTTTTTTAACATACCAGCAGGTTATAGGTAGCATTTTTTGGCGTGTCCAGTTTGTTATTGTTGACAACCAAAAAAGTATTTTTTTATTTATAAAACTGTTATCATTATTGTTTTTATTTTTGAAGAGACATGATCAATGTATAAGGTGAGTTTACTGGTGTTTTTACACATTAATGATGAAGAGAAATACAGAGCATTTGTTTTTAAGTTGAAGTGTAATTCTCTTTTGGAATTAAAGTAGAAATTAAGGATCGAAAAATGAGTAATTTCTGGAAATGTCCTTGCTTCATACAGAGTGGGACTTGTGATCATTTACTTTGTTTCACTACTAATTTAATAAAACTTCATGAAATTTTATTAAATTATCAGCTGCTCTCCTTCTAAATATTTTTCAAATTTCCAGGATTATAATGTTGATTTTTTTATACATACTAAAAATGCTTATAATTTACATTCATACCCATATGTATTTTTTAATATATATACGAAGACAAGTTGAAAGTTAAGTATAATCGAATTAAAAAAATATTCTAAAACATAGAAATTAACATTTTGAAATAGGAATTTACTAAGTTCCATTTTAAAACGAAAGAAAGACTTTCTCTATTTAAATGGCTGCCAAGTCAACACAAACTAAGGTATTCACATTTTTTTTTTCTCAAAGTTCCATTACATAGGTACATGTTAAGTTTATATCTTAGTATTATTGATTCCTTATATTTACCTGATTTTATCTATCCTCCTACCTATTGTTAAATAAAACCCTTGAGGAACAAGAAATTTAAAATAAACACATTGAGTACAAAAGATTTCTGTCGAACTTTCACGTCGGGCTTTTTTAAACAATCAAAGACACGAGGTATTTTCCTTTTAGCTATTTTTATTAATTTTCATGAGTTTACTCTTGTTGGGTTTAAAACAGCTCACTACGTGCATTATGAACTCTAAAGGGGTAAAGGATAGAATTTTGATTGATATATTAATCAAGGACTTTAATTCAATGTAAATTGTGCCCATAGATAAAGTTATATTTCCTTCTGTATGATCATATCTAATTAATAAATCAGCTCATAATTTTTATAGTTATCTATGATAAAGTACAGAAAGCTAGTTACCGTATTTATTTCCAAATTTGTCATCTCCTTTTTGTCTACAGAGACTGAGAGTGGATGAAAAAGATTGACATGTTTTCCTTTATCTTTTGTCAATGTAATTAGTAACTATTTTTTAGCATTTATTATTTCGTTTTGATATTCCTTTAAATTACACTCGATATACTTATGTATAAATCCCAGTATTGGAAGTTATAGCCTTAATATATTAAGATAACGTATCCATCCGCAGAAAATACGATCTCAATCTTTTTTTGTTAACATATTATCTTCCCAAAAAGGAATTACACTGACGTTTACTCTTGTGCGATTGGTCAATGAATGAATAAGTTGAGGCTTGGTACTTCATTACCCCTATAGTGTCATGCGTATTAATATTTAATAATTGAGTTTTGCAATCCTCAATTTGAGCGATTTGACAACTTTTTGACTCAAAATCTTCGTGAAGTCAACTAAAAAACATAAATCAATATATTAAAACCAGAAACAGATGCAAATATATTATTTATGTCCTTCAGCATTGTAAAATTATTTTTAGATCGAAGAACTGTTAAAACTACATGTTTTTTGAAAAATTAAAAATCTATTTTTAGAAGTATTATATGGCAAAAATCATTATATGATCAGTTATTGATTTGTTAAGTTCGATAAGCGATGTTTTTGCTCGTAACTTAGCTAATGAAACTCAAAATTCAACGTAAATCACCACTTTTGAAAGCCTTTTATTATTACTTCGGATCAAATAGGACTTCGACACAATCTTTCATCAATTGCGTTTTAAACGTATTAGGAAACAAAAGGCATTTTAGGTTCTATTGTCTTTGAAGTCAACCCCAAGGGCCAAATTTTAAGGATATTTGGTAAAGTAAATATGTGTATTTAAGGTGAAGGACCTTGTGGAATTAGGAGAAGGACTCTGTCATAAGTTTGGATAGGACCGAACCTCTTATGTTATAAATTACGTCATGAACATATTAAGGAAAAAAAAACAAGAAACAAGACATGGAAACAAGAGTAATTGTCATCAGATTCAGACTCCAGGGACAAAGAATGGTGCAATTAGTAGCCTCTAACAGTATTCTATATACTCTAGCATATAGTCATACAATTGCATTTCGAATCTGATGATAATGCAAAATCAACTTTATTCTGATCTCAAGGGCCAAGCAGAAGTTTAAGCCCAATTAATGCGTCGTCACATTAAAGATGTGTTTTAGTCCTTTTGAATTAAATATAAATCGTCTTTGTAAGTCTTAGAATTTTCAAGAAGTTGTCAATTATATTGGCAGCTACATTTTCCACGTTCTTTTAAAATACAATGTACTTTTTGCTGAGCAAAATAGGAACATATCCCAACCATTACTTAATAAAAAATATTCCAACATTTACTGAGATCTATGTCCAATTATAAAATAATTAGAGCTTTTCTTTTACTTTTTGGAAGAAAGTTTAAAAGATTCCATTTCAATGATAGACTCAACAATATTATCATCTAGGGAATTGTTTTGTTTTCCCAAAAGATGGCATCACTCACTGTCTCTCTGTTTATAAGCGAATATAAATTAAAAACAATTATGTCCCATTGAATAATTATTCACACTAAAAAGTAAGCATTTGATATTTTGACCGAATACATCTTTATTATTTAATATTACTATTCAAAGTATTATCTGTTATGGTTAAATCAAGAAAAAAAATTTACAACTATATGATGACAAAAGACTCTCAATGCGTAAAGAAATCCAATCATCTTTACCGGAAGGAATGGATCTCAAGCCAAACCTATTTTTAGAAAAAAAAACCAGACAGTTTGACAAATATTCAATGTAGATATACTTACAAAATATGTTTGATATCTTGTATATATACAGTAGTCATTGAAAGATTTCATGATAAGTGTGGAGGCTCTTCTGAGTGTTGGCGTTTATGTATTATTAATGTTTCCTCCTTATTTTTTCTGTGTACTTTTTTAAACATGTTTTGATAGTTGTGTAACAGAATCATCATATCGAAAAATAATAATATGTTTTTTTACTATATTTTTTTTAATACTACAAAATATCATGTTACAACCCAATATTATACATATATCCACATTACATACATATACAACGTACAGGGAATACTCAAAAATCCTCATATGATTTATACATTTGAAGAAATGGAAAAATAAGTAAGCTACTACCAAAACATCAACAAAAATATCAGACTATTATGAGATACATCACCAAACAGACAGTATTTTGATGGGGAAAATATTTGTTTCTTTGCATCGTCAAAAACCCCAAATATTATTTAGTACAAACTAGTATTAGAAATACCCCAAGCCATAAACAAGTGGCAAAAACGAAGAATACGTGATCAATAGTTATCCAAATATGTTGACTAGGTCATAACATCTTTAACTGCTAGGGGCGTGGAGCCAAACTGCAACTGTCTTGACTATAGGATCAGAAGCACCATCGAACGAATATGTGAAGAAGGCCTGTAAGGCCTTCATACCTAGGATTGAGGCCTTGGTATTTGTCAAGGGTGGTCACTTTGAGATTCTATTGGTTATATAAAGTATAATAAATATATAAAATATCATTATTACTATTTTTAGCGTTTGATAATTCTGAAAAAGAATTAGAAAAATTCGTTCACAATTTGTAGGGAAACACTCTTTTGTCTAATACTTTGTGGATGCCATAAGAGAGATATATGAACTTCTTTACTTTGAAAAAACAAAATATTTTTTAACGATAGAACTTATATTATACAAATAGGACAAAAAAAGTGCGCGCTATACGCTGTTCAGCAATATTTTATCTATAACTTTGAATAAAAAATAACCATCATAGAGGACAACTATTTCAGCAATGTTTATTTACCAACAATAAATATAAATTATAAAATGCTCTACTCTTACTTACTATTTTTGGAGTAAGAATTCTATTTTTTTATAAAGTTGCAAAATGTACAAATTCAAAGGATCTGCGCAAGTTCTAAACATTGATCAATATGACTCAAGCTATATATGATTATTTTTAGATTATGACCTCTCAACATTTCCAAAAAAAAATATAAATTGATTTGTTAACTTTTGCTACACATTGACAAAATTTGATCAATATAATTTTGTATAAAATTAATGAAAGAGAACTTTCAAACATTAACATGTCAATAACTAAAAATGAAATACATTCAAATAATGAAATATTTTTGATATTTTGGTGAAATAATTTAATAGTTTCTACAGCTAATAGTATCTAAAAATATCGCTGTTGGTAATGACGTGTAGTGGAGAGTCCCTTGTATCTATTCATTAGCAACTGTTCATACACTTGTCAAGTACTATTTATACCTATGTTTATTTAAGTGCGTACAAACACCTTTCATAAAGTCACAATATACAATTATGTATGATGTGCTTAAGATGACTAATTAATCATTTTCCTATTTAGACAGGGAAAACAATTAACAATAAAAAACAAGTATTATATAATGTTTAACATACTATATTCCATCATATCACACCACATTTCTTAGGAAAAACGAAAAAAAAAAGAATAAATTAAGTAAATACCTGCTGTAATTAATAAACGGCAGGTTAGCTTCGTTGTATCAAACAGTATGTATACTTCTTATACAAACAATAATTAATTAAAAAATACCAAGAGTAATACTTTATTGCTTTACTGTAAGTTATAACTCAATTCAAATATGAGTATTCACTAGCGTTGAGACTAGTATTCAAGACCGAACTTTTTTTTTCAGTTTGATCCTAAGTGATTTTATTAGACCGATTTGGATAATTGTTTTGGACTACATATAAGGGCCTATTTTCTCTTAAGTCACAGCTTCATAATTTTTTTAATATTATTGGATGAGCTAAGGAGTACTTTAGCTCATTGCTAAACCTCATTCAAAGTCATATTCATTTTTTTCTAAATTTATATAGATTTATATTTTTCCTTCTTTTTTTATATGAGTTGAACTAAACACCTGCGAGATTTAATTCATTTATTCGGTCCTCTCTGTATACTATACTCCTTTTTTTCTTTATGTTGTTTGGTATATGATATACATCAGGTGGCACTAAATACAGTACACCTTGTGACTGTTTTTCATACCGCCATATCTACATACAGATAAACTTTGCGTTATCAACATAAATAGATAATGAGACTGCATTGTATATCTACATATACAGTGCTTCTCCTTTTTTTTCTTTATACAGTACTGATATATGATCTATGTAAATAAGGGAGCACTATGTACAGTGCACGCTGTTTCTGTTTTTCATTTATATTTATAGACTTGGCATTAATATAAATAGATAATATGAGTGGAGGAACAAATTTGAAAGTATTTACGAAACTTTGAAAATACTTAGGAATTTTTGAAAAGTACACAAAAATTCAAGGGACTCTTTATACTATACCCGTAATCCATAGTAATAGTGAATGTTCAGGGTTGTTTTAATTCTTAATAAATCTTTGTTATAAATATATCCCCCTCCCTATAACTCACTCCAAAAACTACAATGAGGGGAACCAAAAGAATGAACCATAATACAATGATCTAACAACAAAATGAGATACATAAATCAACTCTATAATATACTATGATAGGATACCCATTAATTGCAACAAGGGAACATCATAACTACGCAGTATATCAAGGAAGAAGAAGAATCGAAGGATTCAAGTAATTTGAAATAACAATAATATTGAAAGAAGTAGGAAAAGGTGACACCCGAATGATTATTTTGAACTCCAAGATACAGATCCTATAATTTGATTATGACTCTTGCTACCAATAGCATTATCTACATAGGTAGATCGACATATTTTTTATATATAACATATTAACCTTGAGTTGATCTTGATGAAGAGAAGGAGGTCGAATCATTGGATTTTTTGTAGAAAAAAAAATTATAGGTAGATCCAGTCTTGAATACCAACTATAATTAAATATATCCGTTCTGAAAGGATCTGTGATCAAATTGTGTATGAGAATGTCTTCTCATTAAGAGGGAGGAGCGCAAAAAGCTAGGAATTTAACTATGTATGGATCACAAGGAAGACAACTAAGTATGATGATACCCCCCACTCTTATTTTAATGTGACATACCTTCGTAAATAAGTTAGTATTCTACATACATAGGTACTACATACACTAACATATAATGACAGTACATAAATAAGTCATGTTTTGTTTCCTTTGTGATGAAAAATGAGTTTTTCAAGGTAGTGGTTATTTTATAAAATCAAAAAATGATGGATTTCTTCCTTCCATATTTTTAGTTATAACAGAGTTTTACGTTGATGTTGATTTGTTTATGGATTTTTTTTTTCTCTTTTTTTGGCAAAAAGAGTGTTGGTTAGATAATCAAACTATAAAAAGAAAAATCTGTTTTACTTATGGGACGGACGGAGTTTAAAACAAAGCTGTGGTGCAAAAACATAAAAACAGTCTTCAACAAAAATCCAGGCGAAAATCCTACTGTACTTTTTTACTACATATCTCTAATACATTTAATAGTGCTATTAGTGTCAATTATAAGCAAATTTTTCAAATATACTGTAGGACTTGCGATACCCAAAACTTTTAGGTATAGTTTAGGACCTTTATTTGATTTCAACAAATAATATTGGGCCCGATATGGCCCCTTTCAAATATATATTCTATCAATTTATCATCATTTTATTTTCACTATCACTGTTGGCTTTTTTTAAATGCAATTTACATCACATCGAAAAGTTTCATAAGATTTTTTTTTGTTGATAGATATTGGAGATAATTTGTTAAAGAATAAAGTTAATCCACACTCAATTTTGAGAAAATCATTTTACCTTGCTGTACTTGAGTCCTGACTTGCTTAAGGGCCATTTTATATGGTTGATTGCCATGATGACTTTGATTCAGAACGAACACATAATTGAAAGTCATTTGCCATTTGATTTCAAAGCTGCTAATTGAATAGCTTTTATTTTAACAATGATATTTTGAGAAAAATATACAGACGCCTGGATTCCAATATTGTTCACAAGCATATTGATACAAATTAGCAATGAAAACGAAATAATTATAAATGTTCTCTTTTTAATTCTTGTCCGGGACAAACAAGGGACTTACTAAATAAATATACGTGTTATCTTATAAATCGGTTGCAATCAAAGTGACTTATTCGATATATATTTGTACATAATATCTTATTTATCAGAGCTGTAGTACTCTAGTCTGAACTTGCACAGGACTTGGACTCTGAATCGGAAAATGTGGATTTGAATACATCTTTGTACTGTAAAAATATTAGCGGAAACAGAAAATGAACCAATAGACAAAACAAAAACCCTCAAGTGAGTGTCATAAAGTCGATCTATGTAATTTTAGAATCACTAATTATGTATACATATATTGTCACAATAAAATATGAGAAATTGACAGATTTTATTTGAAAGGTCATATCGGGGTTAATATTAGTCTATTTAATGAAATAAAGGTTTTAAAGTATAGCTAAAATACTTGGGTATCTTCATTTTTCCTACAAATTTGAATAGTAGGCCTATAACAGGGGTCGGCAGCCTATGACACGCGCGCCACTGCTTGCACGTCGATGTATATTCACTGGCACGCATAAATTGGAATATATTCCTGTAGTTTGTGTATCTCTTTTACCATTATTGTTGATATTGGCACACTTATTGATTAAAAATGTGAAAGATGGCACTCCATGTCTCAAAGGTTGCCTACCCCTGGCCTATAACATACTCCAATAGATCCATGGGTTTTGTCCTTTTATTGATTTTTGTTCAATATTGTTTTTATGTTGACATATATCGATGTATTTTCTTACACTAATTCTTAGTTTGCTTCTTAAGCAATAACGTCTTGAAATTAAGTAATTTTTATTGATTCTTTCTTTATTTCTTTGAACTTTATTCAAAAAAGGAGGTCATTTTCATTTTTAAAAAAACCCACATATCCACAAAAATAAATTCTCTAACATTTAACTATTTGCAAATCAATGAAGCAGCATAGCTTTACATGAATAAATGTATCTATTAGTGATGTGTCGTTTACGAATGCAACGGCTTTACGAGCCGGATATTTGAAGTTGACAAAGTGAGCTGGCTCCCCCATGAATCAAGAGCCAGCATAAGAGTCCAAAAGGGGGCACTGGATGGCCTATAGCCCCCCTCCCGCAAATGATTAATTTCCGCTTCTAATTAATTTTTTTTTGTTGGATGACAAAATTTGAAGCTAAATTAGGAGGAAAATTTGAGCCAAAAGAGCCGGAATTCCCATCACTAGTATCTACATATATGACATTAGAGTATGTCGTAAAGGTCGAACTATGCATGAAAGACGACTTGAATCTAACTGTTTTTGTTTTAATGTTTTGATTTGCAAAAATAAAAAGCATGTTTACATTTACATACTTATGAATAAAAATAATATGTTATTTTAATATTAGAATATAATGTTATAAAAAAATATGATACGTTCATCATAAATTTCCTTTTTGCAGAGAAAGTTTATGCAAATAAATATACCTATAATGTAAAAGTATATAATAGCATTTTCTACAATTACAACTGATTATAATTCATACTTATAAAGGATATAAATTTTCATATTCCTGCTTACTCTTTTGCAATTTATGTAAATTAAATGGAATTCTTAATCAAATTGCGTGGATCTATTTGATATGAAGTGATCTTTAAGTGTATGGGGTTTGCACATATTTTCAATTAACTTATAATGTACATATGTGGTGGCCGTTTAAAAAAAACAAGGTGGACCAGGGGCGTCCGCAAGAGGTGAGATTGAGGGGCTGTAGCCCCCTCCAATTAAAAAAAAAAAAAAAAAAAAAAATTTTTTCTAAAAAAAATTTACTTCCTTTGAATAACTTTGAATTTTTTAATATTTTTTTCAAAAAAATGTATTTCCTTTGAATAACTATGGATTTTTAAATTTTTTTGCCAATAAATTTAATATTTGTAATTTTTTTTTCAAGATATTAATATTTAATTATTGAAATTTTAAAAAATATATTTTTTTTTGCAAACAGATGTTGATTTTCGAAAAATTTCTTCAAAAAGTTTTGTTTTTTGTAAATAAAAATTATAATTTGAAATTTCAATATGAAATTTTATTCCAAAAAAAATAGTTCAGACTTTTTTTTTTTAATTTTTTCTTTAAAATTAATTTTTCAAATTTTTTTCCAAAACATTTAATTTTTTGTAAACAGCTATAGACTTATGACTTTTTTTTGAAAATGTTTTTCGTAAAAAATCAAAAACTTAAGACATCCCCTCCCCCCTCAAAAAAATATATATATATATATTCCTGTGAACTGTCTGGAATACTTTTTCTCAAAATTGAGTGCGGATTACATGTGCATTTTTGACAAATTATCGTCACTTTCAAAGTCCATTGATAGGAAGACAATACTTGATTAAAACTTATGTTTTTTTGTCTTTTTTGCACATATGCACTATACTAAAAAAATGCCTTTTTAAATAATATTTAACTAAATTACAAACTTTCAAAATTTTTGATTATACTCTAATAATGGCTTTATGAATAAGAAAACATGCATTGAATACTGCTTGCTGCCAATGATAAACAGTTATATTTGAATTTAATTTTAATGAAAGTAATTTTAAGAAAATCCCTATGAAATTTCGAAATTTGTACAATTTATTCTTGATCGATTAGGGAAGAGAAAATGAGGATCATTAGAGAAAAATATCTTATTATTTCCATTGTAATAGTTAATTTGTATCTACAATATTCAAAGAAGATTATATAACGATCTATTAAGATATTTATAATACATTTTATGTAATACAAATAGGCGGTAGTTTATTGTTTTTATATTTGGTCCGTATTGACAACCAATAATTCACAATTTTCTCTAATGTTTAAGAAAAAATGTTTTTTATTGTTAACAGCTTTGTTGTTTAGATCCCCTAATGGACGACATAACAATGATGACGTCACATGAAAATACTCTATTATTTCAATTTGAAAAATAAAGATACTTATTATTTATTATTATATCTCATTTATAACAAAAAAATACACTTAGGATAGTTAGAGAATAATACCTTATGCATTGTAATTTATGTTTGACGAAATTATCATTTATTTCATTACAACATATACTCAACCATTACTTATCTTTAAATTTCGTTAAATAATTATTCATATATTATTTATAATAACTAATCAAGTCATTACCATTACTAGTCTACTCATCAAAAGAATAAGATATTATTTAAAAAAAAAAAAAAAAACGAGGAAAAAAAAAAAGAACCTGTAGATCCAGAAAGGATCTACAGTCTGTTCAATAAAAAAAAATGCTGATAAACATTATTATTCTTTTAAAATTCCATGCCCACTGTCGCTCCTCCCTCGTCAAAAATTCAAATGTGAATCTTTACTAGCTCTTCCAAACCTATACATATGTATAGCTAAACCAGAAGACCTAACGCCATACATTATAAGGAGCATATTCAAGATAATAGCTTAAATCTTAAATCCATCCTTGACCCTTGCATTGGTGGTCACCAGCCAATCGGATTTTTCGGCTCAATCCGGTACGCCTGGTGGATCAATGCATTAATTACAGTCCTTACTTGAGTAATGTATTTGCAATAATAAAATAGACGTTCTGAATTTTCCATTTAATTTTTGCAAAATGAGCACAGTCCACAGCTTTTGTTTTTCCCGATTTATTCAGAAATAGAGACGACGTTATCATTCTGCACTGAAATCATTTCTCCTTCCAATTTATGAAGGGGTTTCCCATGAATAGATTTGCACTATTTATCACGTCTTCGTTGGGTGTGAGCTCGAGATTTTTTATAGCATTTCTTCACCAAAATATTTGGGGAAGATACTTCTGTAGTCTTCATCAAAGTTTGACGGACAAATTGGGAGCTTAACGCATCTAAAATGAAGTTGGTCGTCCATTAACTAATCTACGGTTACTATTTTTACTGACACTATTCTGTTCAAATCAATGAAATTTTGTGATCTGGTTGATGTCTTAGTAATCTGGGCTTGTCCAATTGTAGTTAGATGATTTTCTTTAAATAGGGCATCCGCCAAACCTATCCAAGAGTTAAAATTTATTGCCTCATCTAGGATACTTGGAGAATAAAATCTTATTCTTATCCATTATAATTGTTAATTTGTAACTGCAATCTCAAATAAGATTGTTATAAGATAAGGTAAATTAGTAACTATGGAAATTATACCAAAAATTTTATCGATCATCCAGTGAATATTCAATTACCCTTACTACAAGTAACGGAAAATCTTCATTTAAAATGCTTCATTTCATTTTTGTTGCAACTTGTAAGAGTAAAAACGTGTACACAAAAAAGACAATACAAATTTATAAGATATTTTTTTAATACCACAACACTTCATGAAAGTCATAAATTTTTATAATTAAATAAAGATTATATGGATAGATATAATGTAAATAGTAATTTTTATTGATAATTGGACTTCACATTAATGTATACAAATAGTAATTCTAGGATGATTTTCAACAGGAATATTTCCCTCCAGAATATTGTCATCGGAAAATTACTCTCAGAAAAATTGCATGCAGGAAAATTGACCTCCATGGAAAATTGCCTTCCTTTATAGTGTGTATAAAATTATTCATCCACTGATTAGGCTAGAATCTGTAAATAGTTTTTCTGTATGAATAAAACCCTTTGAAAATATGTTGCACCTGTCTAAGCTACCATTGTAAAAATGCTTTTCGTTAGGAGGGGTCTTTATTGTTCTTGAAGTGGCGGTGGTGGTTTTTAATCTGTCTTGAAGCAAAACGGTTATATTACACAAATCTTATTTGCCTGAGGTGAATTAGGGCAAATTAGTAGATTTTCAACTATCTAAAGTTCCTTAGATGGGTCAGACTTATCTATTGAAGGAAGAGAACGGTAGATGAATCATTATAATTAGTGTGTAATTGTAGGGATTTTCTGATGATGACAATTTTATGAGTGCATATTTCTGAGTGGGTAATTCCTGCAGGAAATTCTACCAGAGCCTAAAAACATATATAATCTACAAAAATTATGTCCAGAGTACAAAAATCTTTCTTTACGTCATATGAGATTTAAGATTATAAATCCGGGGAGTCCACAGGATTAAATGTATATGCATTTTTTTTTGGGTTGGGGGGGGGGGTGAAAAGGCTTGGTTAATTTTAAAATTTATGAAAAAAATTTATCAAACCATAACTATTCACTAAAAATTTCAAAAATTAAATATCAAAAAATTAAATTTGTAGAAAAAAAAAGTCATATATTAAATTTTTAGGAAAAAAAAATTCTAGTAAATAGCAACAACTCCTTAATTTGGGGAGGCCAAAAGCCCCTCCAGCCCAACCCCTGTGGACGCTCCTGTAAATGCATTCAAATGATTTTTCTATTGAATCATAGAATTATCATATTTTCTAAAAGTGAAAGGAGTATATTTTTCAGAAAATTTAAATAAGTACCTACAGGACTGTATAACTAAAAAGTTATAATTACTATAGCAAAAAGAGTCAAATTTACTTCACTTTTATTGACATTTGAACATCAAATATTGTTATGTAGGACGGTTTAGACTGGTTAAAAAAATTAATGATTAATTTTTATCTCCTGTACAATAATGAAGTACTATCTCATCCTCAATTAAAGGAAAAGATTGAATTGTATGTATTCCTTATTTCAAAACTATATAAGTTTTATTATCGGATAATACTTGTAGACGTATACATTTCAAATGTTAGGAAGAAACAAAAGTTGTAAATATCTGAATACGCTACTTAACATTTATTGGCCTTTTAAGGACAATAAAAATGGGTCGTGGCATAATGATCCAGGAGGAAATGTGGGTATCAGTTAAGATCACTAATTTAGGACAAGGCTTACAATCCGGCTTTTACATCGCATTTTCCCTTTCTATTAACTTTTTGTAGACTTCTTCAGTTTTTAGAACAGGGAATGTCATGATATTGATAAAATATTAGTAAATATATGACGTATCACCGTAAAAGTAGGCTGAGATTACATAACTTTGTCAGGTCATTACACAGCCCTATATCGGGAAAATAGTATATGTTGGAGAGAAAAACCCCTTTAAAATGAGAAAAAGAAAAAAATGTTTTAAAAATGCATAATGAAATAAATATATATCAGTTTAAATATGGTAACGATATTTTCTCTGGACTATCTTAAATCTAGAAGATTCTCCTGTTTATAACAGTAATTCATTTTACCCTTCCAAAATTGTATAATCGTATAACAGACAGCATATATTATCAAAAGTATTATTTAAGTAGTACCATATGGCTCGCTCCCGCTTTTTCAACTATGTCAACTATAATTATATGCAAAGGTGTGAGCTTTGTCATATACTCCTCATTTATAATTTAAGATCATAAAAGCTGCGGGTTTTGTTATCATAGCCAATCTATTTATATGGTTAACATGGTATACTGAATTTGACCCACAATGTATAAAGCAGTTTAAAACTGCAACTTCCAACCAATGAATTTAAAAAAATTCTAATATAGTTTAAAGTACAAAAGCCTTACTGATTGATTTTCACTTAAACAATTCAAGGCTGTTTTTATGTTAATGCATCAAATATGTATGTATTTCATATATATACATCTTCATAACATAGCTAATTTTTGATTTTCTATTCAAAGAGCTGTCTTTTAATAAAGATGTTACCTGTCATTTTATGGAATATTATACATGACTGATGCTTATTTTATTAATGTAATGATGATATATGCAAATTTAAAAAAAAGATTTTTGACTTCGCTACAGATGATACAATTATCATCATTTATTCATTTGATCTTTATAAATGCATTTCTAACTTATTTTTATGTTCTTCAGGCTATTATGATCATTAATCATGCAATAGCACAACATGATGCAATGGGTATCATCTCTCCATCGATACTTTATTTGCGAGTCTTTTGTATCTTTCTTTCAAAATTTATATGTATATGAATTTCTATTCAAATAATAATGAAATATTATTTACAAAGCCAAAAATAGAGCTCCAAATGAATAGTTCCTTTGATTTAACAGATTAAGTGGAGTTATAGTACTGATTTAGAAAATGATTTATTAAATGTATACTTGTATAACATTTTGAAATTAGGATTCGAAAGTACATATTGACCTTTACCAAATTATGAAATATCCCTTTTCATATAAAGATAAACTTATTTAAAAATATAGACATTTGACTCAATGAAACTTCACTATAAAATACTTCTACAGACACTACGTAAGAACTATTAATCCAGGTGTTTTCAAACTTGATACAGTCTGAGCACATTTATAATTAGAGATGGGATACCTGTAAGTGTGTAAGGAGAAGGTGGACGCGAGACAAATAGTATTACTGAAATAAGATTCTTGTTAATATCAGCTGCCTTTTATATGATTTTTTTTAGGGGGGGGGGAGATGAATTACTGATAGAAAGAGGAGAACCTTTTACATTTTAAATGGCAATTGCGCAGGCAAAATATTGTAATTATATTTAAATTCATGAATAATTATTTTACATTCCTACATAGTGTTAAATTAATTTATGATTGTTTTGTACGTCCCGCCTAGAAAAACAAAGATAAAAACGCATTTATTTCAAAAACACAGACAAATACAGATTTAAAACATTCAAATAAAGTTTTTCATAATTTTGAATTACGTACGAAGGATTATGTTTAATTTTAATCAGAACATATTCCTGGGATCTGAAGGGAAAGTTTGATTTTTCGCAAATAGGTTGATTTTTTTCATAAAATAAGATCGATTCCCCATTTTTTAATGTATTGGTTGTCGATTCGAAAATCTACCAAAAAAATTAAAAATCAAATAAGAGGCAAAAATGTTTGTTGTAAAATTACTATGTCCGAAAACGTTTACGAAAAAATTGCATTAAACCAATAATTTGATAGCAAGAAGTATAGATAGGTCTTTGCTCATTCACAGTGATAACTTACATCATCGATCGATTGCTTAGATTGTGAGTGTATTTAATAGTCAAAATGGATTGCTAAAGAGCAGTGGCACCGGAACAATATAGGCCCAAGGAGACATTGCCCCCCCTCCCGCATAAAAAAATCATTTCGTATAAAAAATTGGATCTGTAATATTTGGGGGAAAAAATTTCAAAGGTTACTCATATATTGTATCTTCCCATAAATGGAAAATCTAAAAAGTTTTTTGTATTTTCAACAAAAACATCATGTTGAAATTGTCAAATAAACCGAATGGTCATGCCCCCTCCCACTTGCAAATACGTTCCAGCATCAGTGGTAGGGAGTATCCTTGCTTTATTTACTCTCAAAATCCCCATCTATTTTAATTTCTTAGAGAATACAGATACAAGAACCATTTAGATACTTGGACCCTTGCACTGTGCTAATTGCTATAACATGGTTATAAAGGTATTTATTATCATACTTTATTTTTAACTTAACTCATAATCCAGGATAGTGTTTGATGTTTTAAAAGTTGTTTGTGTTAGTCACTCAAAGAAGCTCTTTACTAGTTCATGATCCTACAGTTGATAGTAATTTTTTTTAAATATCTCAATCTTAGTTTATTAGGTTTTTCGCTTAACGAGTACTTCTCACACACGTATTATGCTCGTAATCCAAGGTATTAATGTATATCTTTTTATAAATAATATTCTATCAATAAACAAGTTATGCTTCTAGTTTAAGGCCTAAAGGGCAATCATGGTAACTGTAAATGAAACTACATCTGTTGTATATATAGTCCAAAATGTATTTTATTAATTTATTTATCAGAATCCAAGTAATCTTACCTGAAAAAAATATAAGTCTATTAGTTTATTTATAGATAATAACAAATTATTTTTTTTTAAGATTTCAACAACTAAACATTACTAATATGTTATTATTTAGTTTTTTAAAAACTGTTATGTATTTCCTGAAAGAATAAATATATGAAAAAATATATATTACTTAACATCAAAACTGTTTAATATTTAAATAATGAAGAATATATTATCTAAATAAAGATATATTTGGTGTAGATGTGTATATTGTATTCTCATGGCAATAAACTAAGCGGCGAAACAAAGACCACTTAAGCAATATCTGTACAAGTCTTAGTGACACCTTTTTTGTCCTCTAAGAGCGTTGAATATTAGTCAATAAATAAACTACGTACCCTCCATGAATTCACCCTTTTAAGAGAATTAACAAGGTAAAATATGTAAAGGGAAGAAAGAGTTGCATATGAGATAAAGGAAAATGACAAAATATAACATAATGACGTCATCTGTGGCATCATAAATCGTCTAAAGCTAATATGCACGTTTCACTACTTTGTTTAAAGTTTTATATATGCATACCTAATACATAGGTAGAGTTAACATTTTTTAAGGGAACACAGCGCGAGGAAAAGGCTGCAGCAAGATAAATGGTACAACTGAATTAAGAGCTTTGTTAATATCATCTGCCTGTCATATGATTTTTTTGGGGGGGGGATAAAATGAAGTACTGCTATCAAGAAAGGACCCTTCTACATTTAAAAGGATATTAGTGCAAGGAAAATATTGTATTTACCGTCGTGACGAAGTTAAACGGAGGTTATGTTTTTTTGTTCGTTAGTCACAAGGATTACAACCAAAGTTAGAGACGGATTTTCATCAAAATTGGTACGAAGATTAAATATGGTCACAGTAACACACCATTAAATTTTGAGAGGTTGTCTAAGGCCAAGCTAACACAAAACGTAGAAAAATTCATAACTGACTATAATTTTGGAAAAAATTGTGATACAAAACTCAATTTGACTTTAGACTGGGTTTTTGCTCTCTACCGAGTGCCCATTCTAGTTATATTTAAATTCATTTATATTTATTTCATTCACATTTTTAAAACAATTTAAACGAAAGATAGGCATGAATCCTTACATCAGAGGGACAAGTTAACACCATGATGAGATATTAAATTATGAATAAAAACTATTCAGAAGTAGACGCAACAAACCTTTTTCCTTTTCTAATTTTTAAGCCTAGTTTTTTTATTACAAACATGTCAAGTGTACTTATAGAGAGTAAATTTTAAAACTCTGAACTTTAATACGTGAAATAATGAAGTACATAACTCGTAGCAAAGAAGATTTATTCTCTCTAAAGATCCATATATTGTGTAGGCATATAATATACTAATTTAGAAAACTGTATTCTTATTTATTTTTTTTAAACTTACGTAATGTCTTGTCAAGATGGCGAATTTTATATTAATTATCAACCTGGAGGTTTTGTATTTTTATTGTTAAATGTCATATTTATACAAAAATCAGATAAATAAAAATTAGTTTTAATGGGCGTTTATGATTAGTATTATATATTTTTTTCACGTGTGTGTTCCTTCATCCTACAATTCAATTCCTTCCAATAAAGGAATACTTTTCATTCCAAAGATGAGTGAAGGCTTCATGCATTAATATAAAAGAAAAAAGTGCAACTCTTATAATTGGGCTTGAAATAATCAGGTTTTATTAAAAAGGGGGGTCATCATGGATGTGCCCATCACCTTTTTTTTCTAAATAGCTGAAGGATTTATGTTTAGTGAAACCTTAGTGCACTTTCACTCCTATCCCTCTTATTCAACTTTATCATTTAATCTTATCCCTTCATTTGACAATTTCTAATTAAATATGCAAAGAAAAGAAAATCCTACACTCCTTGATTAGAATATGATAATGTTTCAAAGAAACAAAAGTTGGAAAATATTTTATAATAAGGCCAATTATTTTCTAAATAATAGTTGTTAACACAAAAGCCAGCCTGAAGGATTCTTTTTAAAATTAAGTCTGGATTACATTTTATATTCTTTAACAAATAATTATTATTGTTTATCTCCATCAACAAGTTATTCTAATTAATCCTTTAAAAGCTGCCACAAATTGCATTTAAAGTATTTTATTGTCAATACAAAAGAATTATATTTTATTTGAAAGAACATATCGGGAACAAATACTGTATAATAAATCCAATACAGGTTCTTGATTATAGTAACCATCCTAGGGTATTACAATCCATGCTATAAATTTGAATACAAGGCCTATAATTGAACGAAATATGTCTATGAAATGTCAGGCCATATGTATTTGAAGGTTCTAGAGGGATTGTTCGCAGGGAATTTTGTATCGGATAATTACCACAATTTTATTATACTGGCAGAGGTTGCCGGCGTTACAGGGCTGAATAGAGAGGAATAGAAACAAAGAATGAAGGTAGTAGAGAACAGGGGACAGACAGAGGGAAAGAGAGATATATAAAGAGACAGGAGGTTTTATTTCTGCCAAAAAAGCTTCTTAATAACCTCAGAAGCAGAAAAAAATATCATATGAACATTGTTGGTTATTTTATATGTATACTTGTTAAATTTAACACTAATCTGTTTGAACGTTTTGGAATCCATGTGTGATAACACCAAAAAATATTTATCATTAGAATGGGCACTCGGTAGAGTGCAAAATCTCCACTTAAAATCAAAGTGAATTATGTATCTCAGTCTATACCAAAGTGATGGTCAATTATGTATTTTTACGTTTTATGTTACTTTGATCTTGACTTCTCAAAATTGAATGTCATCTTACTGTGTCCATATAATCATTCAACAAAGTTTGATCAAAATTGATATGTAACTTTTGCTTTAATTCTTGTGACTAAGTAAGAAATGAACAAAGGCAAAAACATAACCTCTCCGTTTATATATAATTAGCATATTTATATATAAATGCAGTTGTTGTAGGTGTACCTAGTCAAAGGAAATGATGAAGACTCCAGCAGCCTCTGCTTCCTTCTTTACTGCTCATGTAAATACAGCTATTCATAGGTAGTTGTAGGAAGTAAATAAACAAATGATCCTCAATCCAAATAAATAATAAAAGCAACGTTTAGCCTTGTAATGTCTATGCAGTTCATCATCATAAAACATATGTAAGCATTGATTTGCAATGGATCTAACCATTCATTTCGCTAATAAATCAAAACAAATAATATATATATATATGATAAAGTTGTTGACAAAGATGAATTGTACGTAGACTGGTCCATATATAGAGTGTCTCCTGTATATACTCGCATTTATTATTGTACCCGTAGTTGCATAAATACGAAGACTAATTTTTAAACGCTTATATCTCGAGGTTCCGTGACTGGAAATAAAAAATTCCAGCACAAGTAACTCAGTAAATCTTTTGGCTTTGTTTTTGTTTTTCTTACTCGCATCAAACAAAGTCGTTTACGATGAATCACGAGGCCAAACGTCATATGGTTGCCACTCTCCTCCGCGCCGGTAGGTTTGTCAAGGAGATAATCAAGGATACTGGACTATCCAGGACTACTGTATTCAAGGTCCAGAAGCTTGCCAATGAGGGAAAAGATCTGAAGGAAGGTGCCCATACCTCTGGAATGGCTCAGGATTGGCTCGCTGCCAACATGCCATTTTGGAAAAAAACAATTTAGATACCTCAATCACCTGATTTGAATCCCATTGACTACAGTGTGTGGTGGCAAATTGAGGAGAAGGCCTGTTCTACCCACCACCCGCATTTGGACTCATTGAATGCCAGTGTCAATGAGCAATGACGCCATGGAAGACCATTACATCATCAATGTGTGCAAGGCCTTCCGCGGGCGCTTCGAGTGTGTAATAGCAGCTGATGGGGGTTATATTCAGTAATTATATAAATTTCATACCAGAATCAATTCTCTATTATATAATTCTCAAAAAAAATACGTCATACGAATTTTATTGCATATTTAACTATTTGCCCTAAATAGTCCGCGTTTTTATGCAACTACCGGTATATAGAATATGGTGTTTATGTCCAGGATGTCTACAGGGTTTTTAAGGCAATAACTAATTTATATGCATCAGAGAGCATTCGCATAAAATTAATGAAAATATATGATCATTGTACATACGCTCTTTCAATCCATCAAAATTATTGTTGACTATATTCTCTATATGGGTGTATTAGCAACATATCGTTTAGTGTTGGAGTCAAGTATAACTCGAACTCAATTTTTAAAACTCTCCTGAAATATTTTTTTTCAGAAAGTTCGACTCTACCGGAACTCGAATGATCAAAACTTGAAATATTACTTTTGTTAAATTTCTTGCATCACTCAAAAGAAAAGACACTCCTTTCTAATACAGGATTTGATGTGACCTCAGCATTGTTGATGGCAACCATTTTGAAAGCCTAAACAACTAAGATTTACAATAATGAAAACACTTTTTTTCATTAAAATTAAAGAAATTAAAGAACTATTGGATGTCAAATGGAACAAGAAAATATAAGTTTTCAATGTTATTGCCCTTCAAAAATGTATACCTTTGTTGTTCAGTTTAATTTAATGTATATATTCAATCTTATTTCCATAGTGTAGATAAAAATTAACTATTACAATGAAAAGAATAAGATATTTTTTTCTAATTATGTTACTTTTATTTCCCTAATCGATCAAAAAAAATGAAAAAACAAGTACAAATTTAGATATTTCAAATGGACTTTTAGTAGATACTATTTACTATTATCATTTGAATCAAGGAGTATTCAATGCAAGTCATAAGCGACTTAATATACTTTCATATGCAATATTAGTCATGGGGGGGGGCTTGAAACATGGCCAGCACATGTGTCTTCTTTTTTGTAAATCAAAATGGGCTTACCCAAGTCATAAGATCTCATAAAATAGGTAGTATTTTAGTTAGTTTTGAGTTGTACAACAGGAAATTTATGGCTCAACAACACAAAGCAATCCAAAATGATTTCTTTCAAAATTGAATTTTAATTGTATTTGTATTTTTTGATAAGTTATACGACATATCTATGGACAAACTATTCTTATTAACCCTTTGCAGTACACGCAAATCGTATTTAAATTAGTCAAAATTAGCACAGTGAAAGAATAAAAATATATACATTATATTTGAAAAGGGACATATCGGGACCAATATTAGTTTCTTCAATCAAAGAAGTCTTTGAAACTTTAAACAATATTCTTGGGTGTATTAACTCGAACCAGAAATTTAAATGCAATTTCTATAGTTGACTGTTTATGAAAGATTGGACAGTAGGTATTTATATGAAGTAAAAATATAATTTTGTATTATTTCCTTTTCTTAACTTTTGTTTAAGTTTTTTTTTATGTTATGACATCACATTTGGGGCTTTCAATAATTGAAATAACAGAAGGAAGAAGTAATTCAACATCTTACGTAATGATAAGAAGTTAAAGGAAAGAGAAAGTTTCATATAAAATACATGCATAATTTTATTTATTATTTAGGTTAATGCGACTTGCTCTTTTCTATTTATATATAGGTATATGCCTACTTAATAAATGAGTATATACCTAACTGCCACTATCATTTCTTCACGTCTTTTGTATGATAATACTCTAATTAGTTGTACTATGTAGATATCTAGGTACATTACGAAATATCTTATACAAAATATTTCAGTCATTTCACAGAAAAAGATAAAAAACTGAATGGGAAAAGTTTTGGGATCCTTTCTTAATGAAAAACTATTGCAGTTTTTTGAGAAATTATATACTGGGCGTAACGTGAAAATATTACACTCTGACTTCCTCTAGAAACAATATAAATGAAATATTTGTATGTAAATATATTTCAAATATAAGAAAAAGGGGAATACTTTCACACAATACAAACCCATTGGCTAAATGAACAGCTCTTGATTCTATTCTGAAAGGCAGCAATAGTGATGAAAAACGTGTGTGTTAAAAACACAAATATGAATGTTTGGTCACGTGTTTTGAATAAATATAATGAATTAGAACAAGAAGTTCACTAATCAGGAGTGAAATAATAATGACAACAATTGTGGAATAGAAAATTCATTCAAACGGGCCAGCTAAAACACCCATTTATTTTTGGGTGGGTAAGTCTACAGACTTTCTTCTCGACTTGCACCTAGAAGGGATAATCCGTCATGTAGGGAGTTACATTTACTATGTTTCATAAAAAAATTAATGGTCCAAAAAGGTACATTGACTGCAATACTAAAATACTTCAAGACCTAAAAACTGTTTTTATGGTTTTTTTCAGCTTGGAAACATTGAAGTTACTTTTCAGTAGGGCCTGCTAGACATCCTCCTTTAATATATGTACTGAAGGATCAATTTCGTATTCTTGTCAGAACCAAGATTTACTCTCATGCCTTTTTCACCTTCCATCCTCCTTCTAAAATTGTAAATAGTCGATCTGGTAAACCCACTTCGCGATCTTTGAAGGAATAGTTCCCGTGTGGAGTTAAAAGTTTCAATACGGATACGTTTGTCGATTTTTTCGGACATCTTTAATGTGACGGGTTTAATAAATTAAAAAAATATTTCCTTATATGTCTCATCTTCAATTAATCTTACTAAAGTTTCAAGAAAAAATTTACCTAAACTACGCAAAAATCATTTTAAAATGTACGTTCTTTTCGTTACGCCCTGTATTAAAAACATTCAATTAAATAAAAATTTGAAATAATGAAGTTCATAATTTAGATAAGGTTTTTTGCTTCTTTTTTTTTTATAGTTTGCAAATGCAACTAATATATGACTCATTTGTATTATTTAAAAATGGATCATCCGCATTAATAACATTGAATAAATCAGATTGATTTATTCGCTGCTTTAAATTAAGAGTATCATTTATCAAAAATTGATACATTCAAAAAAAAAAAAAAATGTATTCAATGAGAAAGAAAAATGATTAAAACGTGCCTTTACTCACATTTGTAAAATACTATGTGCTTTGTGTAAATATACTCAAGAAGCTAGTGATGATTAAAAAGATTTGGCTTGAGGTATTATTTTAAGGATATATAATAGAGTAAAGATGTACGGATCAGTCATTTTAGTTTAAAAGAGAGTTTAATTATAAGATAACAAAGAGGGATTTAAGGATGCCAGGGGCAGCTAAGATGATATTCTGTACTTTTAAATTAATCGACACTATAAAAGTGTATATATATGTATATAGTTGTAAAAAATATGAGAATACACGAGTGCAGGACTTTTTGTAGTTGCAGGCCTAGAAAGTGTGTTTGATTTTCCCAAGCAGTAATCATTTTATTCTTGAAGAAGGAACATCTAAATATAAAGTTATCACTAATCAAAGGATTTTGGTGGGTTTATAAGTGTAAGTTTTTGTTGGAGTAAAATTGAGGATCGACATTGAAATAATTCTTGCAAATCCCCTTGTTTATTTCCTTCTCCCCCTCCACCCCACGTCACAGCTGATTGTAGCTGATCTAATGAAATGTATTGACAGCTAAGCTGCTCTCCTTCAACACATTCTTCATATTCTCTGGGCTACCATGTTGATTTTCAGTTTTCTTTTTTTTAACACGCCCAAAATTACACGATTTTCATAACTAATAATCAATGTCAATGATAATCCGTAAGTGTATGTGAATTGCCCTTAAGAACATTTTATAATTTTTAGCAAAAGTTCATTAGTTTTGGAACTACAACAGGTACAAAAGTATGGATACGTGACAGCAGTACAAAGAACATATCTCCTTGTACGATACTGAGTTGGATTTGTATTTATTTCCTTCCTCTTGCAGGTGCTTGCGGCTTATCTAATCAAACTCCATGACAGCTAAGCTGTCCTCCTTCAAAATATTCTACAAATTCTCAGGATTACTATGTTAATTTTCAGTCTCAGGTTGAGGTTAGAGCTGAAGGTAGACAACATAGAGGCAGTCTAAAAGTTATCCATATGGCTGCTGCAGAAGTTTTGGTTCTTCTTGGCCGTGTTCCTCCATTCCCATACATAATAAATGTACTTGTTGATGTTGTATGCAGTCTGAATAAAGATGCCAACGTTTTTTGTAATCTACACGTCCACTGTCACCGATGTAGTGACAATTACTCACGGGTTGGCTTTTTTGGTGTTGCTCCTACCTTTTTACACTTATTGATACGAAATAAAATTAAAGCTTTTTATTTCAGCTGTTGTTTAGTAGTGTAATGAAACTTTGTAATTAAAAATAACGGAGATTAAACCTTAATTAAGTGCTACTGCATGCTTTGTATGCCCATTTCATATGTACCTATATACATATAGTTGAAATGGTATGGAAACATACTAAAACAACATTTAACAAAATATAAAACAATATATTGTTTATGGTTACATTGAGTTCCTTAGTTTTTCATATACATATATATATATATTATGTACTTATATTGTATATGTATATTTATTTACCTGAGCAGGTGCTCTATATGGACACTAATCGCACTGAACAATATATTTACATACATAATTTGTCATAAAAACAAGATGAGTTAAAACATACGTCGATTTTCTTCTACATAAAAACATTAGATTACAAATATATTTAATATTTTTGTTTTAATTGGTGTGACTTATGAATAAAAAAAAATACATTTACATATTATTGTCAGGGTATGAAGGTGAATGAACTGTGAAAATATTTGTGGGTGTTACATAAGTACACGCGTTGAGATTGCTATATATAAAGACCACATTAGGGTTGTTCGGTAAACAAATACTATACAGTAAGGAGATCCTAAACTTGTAGAAGCGTTTAATTACGATTGTATCCCCATTATTTTTAATAACCCTGTTTCATTATGCCATCAAACAACAACTGGAATAATACCTAAACAAGTTATGTTCTCATCACATCCCTCTAAATATAAAAATGTCTTAGCAACAACAATAAAGGTCCAAGCCGTTGTCAGGGCCGAAAGGCTTCAAGGACCGAACTGTCTATAACATCAAGAAGCCCCTTACATCCCTATACAACCAAGAAGAACCAAAAAATCAGCAGCAACAATATGGGTAACTTCTGCCCTGCGTCTGTGTGGCCCTGCTTCTGCCCTAACCTAACTCACTAATCATTGCAGTTTTTTTTATGGAAGAATGTTTGCCTCACCTGTCATCTAAATTTTCCTCATTCCCTAGGGTTCATAAACTGGTTTGTAATAATCTAATTTGCGTTTTATTTTGATTATGCTATGGCGGAGCTTAAAACTTTTTAAATTGTTCAAAATATGAGATCTGAGGTTCTCAAAATGTTCCTTTCAAAGTATAAATATCATTGATTGACTTTTAACTTTTTTGAAAAATATTTATAGGTAGCTCAACGGCCCTTTAATTTGGAAATTTTTTCACTTTTCCTAGAAAAAAAAATGTAACTCTTTATATATCATCTGTAAAGTATACATTAAAGCTTTTTTATACGAAATAACAAATTTAGATAAAAAATGTATAACAACAACATTTTATAAATGTTTATTAGAATTCTGTATCTACGGTTCCAAAAGACGAAAAGTCTAGTGACATAAATTGTAGCATTGCACATATCTGTCTGTTCCTTAGTGTATCACAACAAGGCATTCAATTCATACATATCAAAATTTGCAAGTAGATAATTTTGGTCAAATAGAGGTAAAAAAAAAGCGTTACCAAGGTCAAGTCATCCAAATTAACACTTTTTATCTAAGTAAACAGTATTTGTACTTACAAATTTTTGGTATGTTTCAGTTGAATTGCTTATCTGGAGAACATACAGATAGATGGAAAGCTGCAATTTATGTCAGTACACTTTCTTTTCGTAGATACAAAATTCCATAAAAATTATGAAATATTGTTAATTGACATTTTATTAATCTAAATTTGTTCTTTTTTGCAAAAAGTTGTAATATGTACTTTATAAAAGAGTGGAAAATTTCAAACTTTTGTACCATTGAGCTACCTTTAAATTCTTTTCAAAAAATTCAAAGTTTGACAATGATATTCATAGACTAAAAATAACATTTCTAGACCCTAAGGACCTCATATTTCGAATATTTAAAAAAATAAGATAATGAACAAAAATGAATAAATTATGACTTACCGGTTAGTAAAAATAAGAGTTGTTGTTCGGACAATTTGAGGCGTGTTTTACTAAATCTGCCGCAAGCAGTCTTGAGAGGCAGAAACGAAACACAATTTGAATTCAATATCAAGCAAGGACATATGTAGGAATTACTCAAAAGTTAATGCTCAATTCTATTAGAAGTCCAAAAAGAACTTACTCTTATAACTCCAACACAAATCTTCAGTGTTACTCTCCGCCATTCCTCCGCACACGCCCATGTGGCATAATTTCTACTTTGTTGTTCTATCTTCAAGAATAAAATATTAATAACAACAGTTTTAGAAAATAAAAGGAGCCTTCTCAGATTGAAAAATAGAGAAAGCCGCTTCTGCTTTCTAGGACATATTTTATACACCTCTACTGATGAACAGATTCACCCTGTAAAATTATTTGATTTGTTTGATTAAGGAAGAGGATTTATTCGTCTTCCAAATATAATTGTCGAGTTAACTTTAACGAATATATTCATCGTCTATATTAATGGAGGAGAATTGACTTTTTCATTTTGACAGAGCCCTTCTACTTCTCCAACGTTTCAGACTTGTTGAAGGTGTAGACGATTGTCCTAGAGACTCTCAACTGCTGGGAGTGCGGAAATGGAAATTCGTCGATCACGTTCAAATTTCATTTTCTCGACTTGCACGTAAGCTAGAGAGCTCAGGTTTGTTTCGTTTTGTAACTAATTGTTTATGCTTTAATATATCAAAATATGAATTAATTTTTAATCATTAATTATTGATATAGTAATTATTCAGATTTCAATGGACTTCCCGTGATATTAATCATCTGCATCTTTTTAATTGCAGGCTTAACAGTTTATTCGTCTTCTTGAGCAAAGTTTTTATAAAATATTTTTAGTCGGTAATGAACTACCGATAATAATTTTTGCGCTGGAATTGCTATAAAATATTATTATCGTGACAACACAAGAACATAGAAGTAGAACTACAAAAAGTATATCGAATACTTGACTTACACTAATAACTATGCTGAAACATGGAACTCTAGATATCTTAAATAAAGACGGCATTTTTCCTTGTCTTTTCTAAGTCAACTATTCTTTTATGTGAACTATAGTAAATAAGAGTAAGTTAAGGGCTAAAAGAATATATTTTAGCAAAGGTTGTCCTTCTTCAAATTAACTTTATTACAAATTTTAATCTTAACAATTCTTTAACGAAATTTTAAATATAAAACTCATTACTTTCCACATATTTCGTTGAATGTGTTTATTTCTACTGAATAATCGCAAAAGTTATCTAAATACGACTTATGCACTAAACACTGTAATTGTAAGTGTATAAAGTATATAAAACAGGTGGAACAAAGAGGAGGGGGGGAGGAAGTGAATAAATTTCCATATATATAGAATTTCATAACTGAGATTTCTAACCATACAATAGATATTGGAGCAAATGTTTATTTGTGTAACAACAAAACAAAATATGATAATTAAATAAGCAAGGATACAAAACCAACAAATATAAACTCTCATAGCTTCATTATCAACAGGAAGTAGAGTACTTACTTTAGTTAAGTTATATATATATATATTTGCACATAAGATGTGTATTCTCCCGGTTGAAATACATACAAAGGTATGTGTGTACATAATATTTAGGTGTACAAAAACTCAAAATTATATACATTTTAGGTATGTAATTATGATAGACCAAGGGTACTTTTAATAGTAAATAAACCCCATTTGGCCAAAAATGTATAATAATCACCATAAATCATACTAAAATTTAGTGCTAAGATACAAAAACTCTTTTTTATCTAATTCGTTTTACACGTGATTCATGGAAAGTTCCGTTGAATATAATAGTTGAAGTCCTAATTGATCAAAAAGAATAATAACAATACTTTTCAAATAGGTACTACACGTTGAAATTGGAGTTATGTTATCAAAGTTACGAGTAAAAATGGAAGTTAAACGTAAACATGTGAGAATTAGTGTTGTGTCAGTCTGTATTTAGGACTGAAGTTCCGTCCAGTTCAACCATGCATATTCGTCCTCAAACCTAGAAAGTGTAGTCCTTGCTGACGTCATTTAACATTTTTTTAAATCAGTTCTAGTACTGAAGTTCCAAAGGGCAAATGGTCTTAAGGGCTAATAGGACCTCCTCCTAATTCTAGACTAGAACAAGAAATATAAACTGACAGAACACTAGTTGCAGCTCTATTAGCCAATATCTACTACTTCAAGGACGTTTACAAGGCTAAACACTTGGCTAAACCTCTTTTGTACATGATTGAGGAACTTGTGGAGTTAGGAGAGGGCCTCAGTCGCAAGTTTGGGTTGGACCAATTTCATAAAATACGTTTTAAACGTATTGGAGGAAAAGTACTCTTTGGGTGTTAGTGTCATTGGGGTCCCTAGTATAGGGTCACAGCATGTAATTGAATTTGAATTCTGTTAATAACACAAAATAAATTCCATTCTAATATTATGGACCAACCAGTCAAGCCCATTCATATGACATTACTCGGAAGATCTATTATGTATAAATAATCTGTCCTGGTGTTAAAATATCATTAAATGACAAATTTTCGTGGGCAAGTAAATTTTTCTCTTTTTTTTAAACACACTGTATATACAACTTTTAATGAGTTATTTTTTTAAAATATAAAACACACATATCCAAATTATTGTTATTTTTAACACCATACCCTTTGTCAACGAGTTTGTCGACACGTGTACAGTAAAGAGATTACTCAATGTTATAGAAGCGAATTTCAGGAAATACTTTATATACTTTTATATAGCATTATAGCATATATATAGAGGCTCATATAGGTATAATTATGTATAAGCTAGGACCAGGAAGAAATTCACCTCTAAGATATCAATTTAAAGATTAATTAAAATAACAATTGATAAATAAATTTGTTTCGGCCTCTTTTTTCTGATTCTCCCTTAGAGTGTTCTAATTAACCCCTATTATAGTTAAATATGGAGTTCAATTTAACATCGTATAATTATTAATTTATACTTATAATACCCTCACTGATATTCCCTACAATCTTTTTACACCTTACAATAAATATACTAAAAAAACAAATGTAAGAATCAAGTATGTATAAATGTTCTTTCAACATAAGAGTAATTTAGAATAATTTTCTCAAAGGTGAGGCTGTATTTGTGTGCTAATTAATATTTATATTATTAAATTATCCGGACTAATCCTTCAAAGGCACCGCCAATTGCACTTGAAAGTTACACATAGACAATATGGTAGATTTTACATAGTTGAAAGGTCATATCGGCGCTAAATACAGTCCCGTAAATCAATTGAAAGCTCTGAAACAGGGCTGCTGAACTATTATGAGCAAAATTAGACAAGTTCCAATGTAAAAATCAGAACTGCAATTTGTTTTACATTAAATCATGAAAATCAAAGAGCTAATTTGAGCTCTCATTATAAACCTGAACCCTTAGTTTTTAAAACAGAGCAGGAGAGTATATACTATAAATTGGCCCTGAAGACATTCATATTATATAACCCTCCTGTGTTCTGACGGATAAAAATGAACCAGGCTCAACTTCAATCTACGCTAAATAATATATCCTACGGACATTTTATAAATTTTAAATTTCTTTAATTTTTCTAAATAAACTTTAACATTAGGGAAAGTAATTATTTAACTTCGACTAAAAGAAGGAGATAATTAAATTCAAGTAATAATGTAATGCATATCTTACAGATTTGAAATACTTTTCAGGTTGATTTACATAGTTTATGTCATCAGAATAGTACTTAAAATCAATAGATCTTTTAATTCTTTAATGTATTCATTACATGATTGTTTGAGTAACCATTCCACTAACTTAAAAAGAAAAGTTGCCCTGCCTTTAGTCCGTAAAAAATATATAAATAAGATAACATTTTTCACGTATAGAGTATTCTTAGCCTAAATATATGAAGTAAAATAAAATTAATGCAAGTTTCTCATTTTGACAGGCCTTGATGAGGTGAACGAGAAGAATGGAAGCCCACAAGGAGTCAACAGTGTTGTGTGCATATTTATTGGACCCTCTCTCCAATACACCCTACACATATTAGTACAAAAGATTCAGATCCGGAGGCCATATTTATCTGCCTTTTTGTTTCAGGAAGTATGAAGTCAGTTAGTTGCTCTCACAACGTTTATGAGTCTTCCTTGCAGGTGTCGCCATCCCCTTATACTCTTTGAAAGCCTAGGCAACATCTTAAAAAATTGATTTGGGTAGCTTTGTCGACTCAATACTCTCCTCGGGCGTATTCTCGACACGAAGGCACACCATAATGGCCACAGGGCTTCGTATTCAGAGTCTATCTCAAGGATTTTGTATTTTTTAGCTCACTTTTATAAAAATAAATCTCAGGGTAACTAAACTATTCAGATCAAAACTTGTTCCGGATTTAAAATCCCTACCTTGTATGTACTCGTACATTTGTTATTGATTTGTCAAATCATGTTTTCAATGGATAACCTTGGCATTGAATCTGTATATACATAATTAACTGCCTAATTAAAAAACCTATACAACATAATTCACTCAAATAATATGTCATATTTATGTATGTATCATTAAACGTTCCTTCATTATTTGGCTATTTTCTTTTTCCTCTTTATAAATAAAAAGTTAATTATCTTTTGTTATAATATGCATTTTTTTGCAGCATGATTTAAGGAAGTGATTTTCCACCTAAACTCTACATGTCAAGGAAATAGTTGAATAAATTAATTTATCCAATCAGCATCCTTATCTTATAAATGCAACAAAATAACTATATATTTATATTTTCTAAATTACATTCCTTTCTTTGAATCATTATTTTTTTTTTTTGTAAACTCGGGTTACCACATCTATCATGAGTGCACTAGCAATTTATTACTAAGAACTTTGTATATGATAGTTCCAAACATCTACAACTCTTATTGTCAAAATATAGAGGTTCTGTGATTTAAAATGTGACTAATTTGGGGGGGGGAGAAAGTCTTACATTAATAATTTTTACCCATCCAAAATTTAGTTTATCATGCCAGTGTTACTCCCACAAACAAGATACATATTATTCACAAATCTTCTATAAGGGAAAATTGAGGAGGTTTGAAGATAATTTTCAAAGTTTTTTGGAAATTCATTCATTTGGTTTTTGAAAAACAAGTTTTATAACTTTTCTTAAAATTACCTTTTTTCTAAAAGATTAACTCCTTTTTATTGTTTATGGCCTTTTTATAAATATGTCTTTTCAGTGTATATTTTAAAAATTATATTCAGCACAGGGCCTAACTTTGGGTAATTTTTAGTGTTACTGTTATATGAACTTACCATCTTATCTTTAAAACAAATATTTTTTTGTCAAAAGCTTTTATTAGTTAAAATTTAAACCCTTCCAAAAAAAAAATTAATTTGTCGATTTTTTTTTTATATAAAAAATAATTATTTTAAATATTTGGCATATTTATTAAAACAAAAAGATTATTTCAAAATTAACAAAGAATCCCTATTCCCCTATTTCCAAAGAAAAATCCTAGTCACTGATTTGCCCCCTCCCCTACAAATCCTGCAGACGCAGGAAGCTCCTTCTGGTATCACTATTATGTAATTTGCATCCCCTACTTTTCAATCCAACGACGCTGTACCTATGGCACTTCCACGCAAGGCCCTCTCAAAAACCACCCTGATTCATTATGTGCATAGATCGTTTACTGATTCTCTTTATTAAAAAAATAAGATTTGGTTTTACTTACTTTACTAACGAAAAATAAAAAAACATATAAATAAAATAGAAAACCCCTTTAGGCAAAAAAAAATTATATTATTATTTATTTTTAGAAATTGTTTGTTATTTTTCTATTTTTTCTTTTTTTCTTTCATAAAAACACTTATAACATATATTCAGCATTTCAAATGAGCTGCTGTTGTTGTTATTGTTCCAAAAGTATAACAGGATGTTGTCCTTTTATCAGACTGATACCCTCTAGAATGAAAGAAAAAATCACCGACTTCTTATTTCCTTAAAGATATAAATTTTATCTATAAAGGAATATATATATTTTTTTCTCGATGTAAGGAGATAATACCAAAAAGGGTTCCTTGATACTTGGGCGTATATAAAATGGTTATCTATACAACATATGATATGCGTATTATGTCATAGAAATGCCGCAGGTTCTTATGCTATAAGGATTATTTTTTTAATAATGAATTGTAATTTATATTGGTTCTTTTTAAACAATAATACAAGCAGAAAAGATTACAATTATCAAATAAAGTAAACATAATTGGCAATCACGGCCTACACGGCTCAAGCATCCATGTTAACGAGCTTCAACTGTAGCGTCGAGGTGAAATGGACTCCTAACAGCACAATCGTTAAACTTCCAACCGATCCGGGATTTGGGGTCCCTTTTTGGCTTGTTATTGGGCTTTTTAAGTAGGAAATTGGACCTTTCAAGCTTTTTTTACTATCGCTATCCTTCAGATCATTTCACAGGGTCCTTTTATGCTCATTAAGTCCTGGATATTCTTTGATGAGACGGTTCATGATGATTCTATTAAAATCAAACTCCCTGGTGAGCTTTTGACAGGCGTATTTCCCCATTTCTTGTTAATAGCCTCCTCTACCCTTGATGGCTTTTTTTAAACTTTTCTGGGTGCCTCGGCAGTCCCACACATGATTGTCTTGTAAACTGTTGCCCTGGAAGAGCCAAAATCAGAAAATACTTAGGTTGAATTTTTTCTGCGCATTGCATTGTTTTGCTTCCGAGTTTATACTGCTAGGATTTTGAAGAGGAACAAAATATAATATAATTTCGACAACTGACTCCTAAGTTTGTCATTTTGGCACTGCCTGAGCTACGAAAAACGAAAAGGAAAGGAAATTAGCAACAAATAGTGTTGTGTCGATCCTTAATTAGGAATGAACAACAGTTTCGTCTAGTTCAGTCTTAGTACGGGCAAGTTCAGTCCTAAAAACTTATAAATAGTGGGGTTTGATAACATCACACAACTTGATTTTGTCTTTTTTAGTCATTTTTAGTAATGGCAGTACTTATAATCGGTCCTAAAACTAGATTGAGCCGAATATATAAAGACTGACACAACACAAATTTCAATGTCGATCGTGTTAGATGGGCACACACGTATTTACACGTACAGCGCAATATTCTATCGACATATTTCTATCAATTATGCTTTGTATTCAAATTTCTGGTATAAGTTAAGATATTCTAGAATGTAAACTATAGCTTAGAACCTTTATTTGATTTATTTAAGACTTAATTTTGCCATTTTGTCTATCAATTTTTAATACTTGAATTGTGACAACGATTTTTGTAATACTTTCATTGTGACAATGAATTTTTTATAACATTCTTTTTTTTTAATTTTAAGTTCAATTTGGATATATAAGGATAATTTGCTGATAGAAATTTGGATATTTCATCGGAAAATAGAAATGTAATACATGTAAACTATCATTCAAGCTTATTTTTGTGTTGACGAACCAAAATTAAAATTATAGAAGAATGTCCTAATGAATATAACATTGATATTATATTTATAGAGTACTTTTACAAGCTTATGTTTATATATTTCAAACATGTACATAAATTCGATAAAGCTTTACAGGCAAATTACAACCCACAGAAAAGTATACCTTTTTCATTTTTGTGGGGGATTTGTTTGCAACAAATTGAAAAAAGATGATTACTATGCCTTGTAAGAGAAAACTGCTCTTAGGAAAATTTAATTCATATTGTTTTAAAATTTCACTTCTACGATCCACAAAATTATTTTTGCCTCAACTGTATTGTCTTATTAATTAGTACTACGAATAGAAAAGAGAGGGCTTAAAAGCGAAATAAAGTTCAATAACTTGAACCAAAAAAACTCTATCAACAAAGTCAATAATGATATTTCACGACGACCACAATTATATATCTAAATATACATAACGTAAGAGCTTCAATTATATAAACTTATTCGTCATTTTTGTACCATAAACAAAGAGCAAGACATTTGAACCCATGTGCTTTTGATGGCTTATTCATGACAATGATACCATTATTTATTCTCTCTAGTTATACATAATATGTATTCGTTTTTATACATATTTATAGATGTGCATTCGATATTGCTAGTTTGTTGCACAAATCTACTTGTGCTAAGGTTCTTTCTGGAAGTTCTACAACTGTGTTCTATCATTATATTTAAATGGTGAATGAGCGATTTTTACTTATATTACTTTATTTACATGTCAATCGAAAGTAATGCTGTTTTATGGCTAAATAAGTCAACTCCCTAAAAGATATTACATTCAAATTCAAGACTGTATTTAGGGACGCAAGAAAAGTTAATTAAAAAGGAAATCACTTTTAATGTAGGTATGTTGTGTACAAACTACACACAAGATTAGCTTTTTATCCACTCTCAACCAGGGACGACAGTGCTTGATCCCCCCCAGATCTTGGGATTTACTTATCGTCTTGGGTTAAGTAAAAATTTTAGCTTAGAAAATGTCAATAATCTTTGGTGTTTCGTGTATATTTAGCCAATAAAGAATTAATAAAATGTTATCTTATTTCCTTATTTGATTCAAGCAAATATACTAGTAGACACAGTCAATTGCTATATATTGTACACATTTATAACTGCTTTAACGGTGTATGTTTTAACCCATTACGCTGCAAGTGAAATTTTCACAACAGATTTTAACACATGTGCTGAAAAGTCCCAGGCTTCACACATCCATGGTACAATATTTTTTTAATTTCCCCTTATTTTCAGTTACTAACAACTTTTTAAAATATAGCTGTCAAAATTTCAAGAGAATTTAATCTATATTGTGAGATTTTTTGGGCTATATGTGATGCTACTTTGGTTAATTTCAAAACAATTAATTAAAAATAATTTTATAATACACACTCCTTCTTGATGTCAAAAAATACAGTCGAAGCTAACCAATGGTTTGATAAGTGTAATGGAAACTCCGTCCCATCAAGCGAATAATAATAACAATTTAAAAAAATGCTTATTTTGAAAAAATATAATGTGTTTTATATGTTAACCCAGGACTTAATGAGTTATATTGAATTTCAGTCAGAGCCCTTTAGGTTGCATGTTTTGCATATAAATGTATCATCGGAGTACAAAAAAATATTGAGTTTATTTTTTAAAAATCATATACTACAGTCAACTTAACAGACATAAATCGATACGAATAATTTAACCCTACATGAAATTTAAATTAAGTTTATCTTAGAGGAAAGGCAAAATCACATTTGATGAATAACCCGTTTGATGAAATTGAATTCTTAATCTTACTATGTATGAAATGACACAAATTCAAAACGAAGGCCCCTGATGTATATTAAATAACATAAAAATCCAAATCCTATGTTGTACCGTATTTGAGTTCATTATATATACATTATATAGTTAGCTGCTTTATATCATTCAAGAAATAACTTATTAAAATTAATATAAACCGCCGATGGAAAAATAAAAAAGCGAGCCGTGACACTTTTAGTTACCTTTATTATATCACACAACCTTTCATACGAATAGAAACAGAATATAGCCACAATCAGTTGGTAGTTGGTCCATCCTTATCCACTTTTTTCTAACTATCAAAATATTGTTCAATAATTGTTTGGGCTTGTTCGAACTGATCACGTGATAATTCAAATTCAACCAATCAACAATTAAAACGCTTATTACAGGAAAAGAAACATCGACAGCTGTCAATAAAATACAAATTATATTCTTGTGTTAGCAAAGTAACGTCGTATATACTGTCACACCACTTAGTGGATAATATATCTATTTTATTTTTCTCATGCCCCATTGGATCAAACAAATTTGTGCTTAAAAATTAGATTTCGGTCAAGACGGATTTTTATTTGAATTTATGATGATATCATGTGTTTTTCCAAATTGTGAATATGGGTGCAATACCGTCACTCAAATGAAGTTTAAAGTGTGTAACTCGTCACATCAGGATAGGGAGAAAATTGGTAGATAGACTGAGATCGAAAAAATATGTCCAATTTTTGAAACCGGTTAAGTTTTAGTTCACTGTCTGGACAGTGATACGTTCCCAAATCTGTATGCAAAAGATTACTTAAAACCAAAATGAATAAAAAATGATAACATACCGAGTCTCAACATTAATATCTATATGTAAGCTCTTGGAAATTTTGAACACGTTAGCATTCGTTTATTACGGGTAACTAAATGATACTCTATGCAATATTTTTTTATTTTTGAAAAATATATATTACTGTAATAACCATCATTATGGTCTTAGAATTTGCTGTTCTATTTCCTTCTATCATGATTTGCAGAAATAAAAATATTTATACATACATTGTGATAAGAAAAACCCACAAAATTTACCTGCCTACGAAAATTTGTCATTTCTGGAAAAACCTAAGAACTACAAGGCAAATTCATTCTTCAGACTTATGATTGATCCTTGAGATTAGGATGAATTTGCTTTTGGATGATTAATGGATTCAAAATTCAATAGGGGATGTGTGATGTTTACATATGTTAGTTAGTAAACAAAGCGACAGAGGGTGATACTGTCTTGCAGCAAAATAATGCAACTTCCAGAATGATAATATTATTTAATCTTAAAGTATAGGTGTATTTTACTCCCATAGAGGGTGCTGTAAGTATAAGCCATTTTTGTATATAACTAGTTAACAACAAGCTAAAGACTTTCACAAGACCTTTTAGACATTTTTTTAGTTTCTTCATGCTCTATTCTAGGATCTATCCGGTTGAAACCTTAGTTGAGATGAAAAGCTGTCAGATGCTACTAATTGCACAATTCTTAGGCCTTAGTGTCTGTCCTTGATAACACTAGAAACCAAATTGTATTCTTCCCCTAATACGTTGAAAATCTCAAAGGGACGACCATAAATATGATCCCAACTATTTGAAAGATTTAGTTACGCTTTTTGGATAAAATATGAACTGGCATTGTATGTAGATATTAGGTTTTTTTACCCCCTGTACATAATTAAATGAATTACAAAATTAGGAACGTAGAAATTGTTGAATAACAAGATATTATTGATCTTATTAATTAATACCGGTGGTATTTGGCATTGCCTGGAGTAATTAGGCGTTGGTTAAATGACAAATTTACTTCTAATAAAGCTCCCCAGTAAAACATCATTGCCACTCTCTGTTTTTCATGAGTACGTTCATACGTAATTACTCAAAACTTAGATGTTCTCTCCTCAAGAATACACACTCACACGTAACTACTCAATGCTTATATTAATTCATATGTGTTCTGTCCTCAAGAATAAAATAATAATTAAAAGAGTTTAAGAAAAACAAAGTAATATGTTTGGATGACTCTTGACTACTTTACTCTTTAGAGTGCTCTGTAAAAAACAACAACACTTTAACATACCAAAGCTTATATTGAATTCAAAACTTAGCGTACACTTGATAATTCACATTAATTATGAAATACTGGAACTGCCTGCAATATTTCATTAGTACAACTAGCTTATTATTTCATTTATCAAAATCACAACATATACTATACACGTTCGATTTATATGGGCAATGCTGTAATATTTCATTAATGCGACTACATTACTATTTGTTAGCTCAAAATATGTTTATCATCTAGTGACTCGTTTTCATATATTCATACAGACAAAAAGAAACACTTTGCTAGTATTACTTTATTATAATAGATTTCTTCATATTTCGAAAATTCAAAGGTATTAGCAAACAAGGAGCCCTATAGTTTGTTTATTTATCTTTTTTCAGTAGAGATGTCTTCCATCAAAGTTACCAAAATATACTTTTGTTTTTGATTTGGACTTATGAAGTTTTACAATTTTTAAATCTCTATGCATAATTAAACAATGATATAGAATGTACAAAATTTATCCAGATATAAATATACAAATGTAAGTAGATATAGTAATTATACAAAGACTTTGAATGGCTTAAACGTACATAATATGCAAAAAGCAAAGTAATAGGCTTAATGAATAAACACACCCACATTTCAGTTTCAATTAGCTATGTGTCGGTATATATTATATGTTACATACATACATATGTAATCCTATTCCTGGATTTGTTACATGCATATAAATCGCCCCTATAAATTTCCCTCTGATAAGGTAGGTAGTTTCTTCTTATTGACAATGATTTTTTATAATTAAAGGCTCTAACTCGTACTTAATAAGAATGACTCCATTTTGCTCCCTTGTTCAGCTTACTTCCTTCCTAATAGTGTATCTTCTTTGCCACCATGTGTAACATCTGTTACAACAATTATACATGATACATATGTATTTAAATAGTAGTAGTAACTCACGAAACATACCACGCCCTTTTGTAAGTAACCTACTGCATCATTACCCTCGTACACTTGATGACTCTAACACATGAAGAAAGCAACATTATGTACATAGGTTATGATGAAGGAGGAGATTGTTTCCATCTGGAGTCGTCTTTTTTTTTTAGTTCCTCCTGGTGTTGAGACTCTGTCCATCACCTACTTTTTCCCAGGTTCGATCTTAAGTTATTTTTGATGGACCGATGTAATCGATATTATGTAGTTCAGACTGGCATCTTAGACCGTAGGTCACAATTTAATCTATTGTTTATGAAAGACTTCATCTAACGTCATTTTAGGTTGATATTTACAATTTTGAAACACAGCTGGCGTCATAGAATCGGTCTAAAGTCTGTTTTTTAAATTAAACAAATTTAGATTGATTATTTTGTAAGAACATTCTGGACTGAATTTTTCTTTGGGACCGATATTGACCGTTTTTTTCTTAACGACCGGCCTATCACAAATTTGCTTCAAGGACCCAATTACTTCGGTCCAATAAAAAAAAGTATGAAACTAGTTCAGAATAAAACCCAATACGGATACTTATGTATTTTAGTTTCTTGAAAATATTTGTTGTCTCATTTCAAATTGGATTTTGTTCCTTCATGTTCCAACTAGATATTAAACGATATTACATGCAGTTTTGTACTATTTTTCTACCTAAAATCTATACCAATCCTCTTTTTATAGCAGCTGAATAATTCTACGCCAATTCAAAAAGACATTGTCTCACAGTGCCCTATTACTATCAAGAATAACTATATACTTCTTTCTCTATGAGTTGTACAAATATGATTTGTGCAACATATATAAGTTCACAAGACGTTGTTATATTTCGATGTTCAGCAGTTTGAAATACACATGACGTCATAAACAATTCATCTAATGAATTACTTTAGACATAATTTTAAATGAGGCTTATCCAGACGGAGTTTTCCTATGTGACTGATCTATACCGACTTATTTAAAAGAATCAAATTAAATCGGTCCAATAAAAATCATAGTTCGGTCTCAACACCAACACTAGTTCCTTTCCTTTGCTATAATGTACATATTGTACAATATATGTACACATATAAAACGAATTTCCCTGTATATATTGTTAGATAACAATAGGAGATAAAAAGATATAATGAATTGTTACGACCGTTAATAAAGGGCCTATGATTCAACTGATAAAAGTACATTTTATACAAGATAAGATAAGCCTGAGTACTCAAATATAATAGAACAGATTAAATAAGAGTTCTGTTATTATTAGATGTTGACTTTTTAATGATTTGTCAGGGTCTCTGTCTATACACTTGTTTCCTTGGCTATTTAAGATTAGAAGAAAGGATCATATGATTTTTTTATAGCAGAAAGTACTGAATTGAGAATATCGAATACTGCATTAAGGTGTACAATTTCGAAAATGATTTGGGACATTTTCACTACATATGTATGCAATAAGATGTTTTAAAGATACACTTGCTAACAAAATTTAACTCTTTTTACTTTTTGATTTAGTATTATTGTGATTGTTTTTACACCGAAAACAAAATATAAGATTGAATTATATTTATCAAAAAATATTTTGTATCCCACAGAGTGCTTTTTTGCTGAATATTTTTTTCAAACATCCTCAGGGATTAGCGTTATTTTTCCTTTTTCCAAAATGAAAAGGTTGAAAAAACATTTTTTTCTCAATACTCAGCGATAGAAACTCGGAATATTTGAGTATGGAAAATAATTAACAATAATCTATTTCTCCAGAATCTTTTTGTAAATATAATAACTCAATATTTTTACTCATTTAATAATAATACTATAAATATTTAACATGTTGTTGGATTCTTGTGCATTTACTAAATGAAAACTTTTTCTTCCACTTTTTCGTTTTAGACCTCTGGGGGCACTGAATACACACCCTTCTATCAGCAGAAGTATTAATTACCTATATGCAATTATTATAAATATGGCTTTGATCTTTCTCATAAGTCTCCTAATATTTGAAAATTAAAGATTTATAGGTCACCAGTTCTCTTAATAGTAGCAAATCTATTTCTATGTTTAAAGTTGCTCATTGAATTTTGGCCACACGTAACAAAGTAGTGAAATAAATGTTTTTGTTAGCATAATTTAAAGAGCATAACTTAATCCATTATTTTAGCTTAATAAACGATTTTGACGGAACAAATTTGTACCTGCTGTTACGCTGATGCATTATATATGTATTTAAATATCTCATGTCAAGCTAGTCAACCGGTATAGAAAAATCATAGTCACAGCCTAGGCCCACCTAAAACTTGCAGTGCCTTTTATGCTTAAAGGTCTGTAAAGGGCAATTAATATTTGAAAGATGAGTCTCTCTGCTACTGCATATATCTCTATAAAAATATAAGCAACTAGTATTGATACTCGATAGAGCTGAAACCTCTACCTAAGGTCATTTTTTCCTAAATTTTATTTTATTTTTGGCTATATGCATCTTTATTTAACATACATTAATGACACCATAAAAAACTCTGCTGTTCAAAAGTTATAGCCCATTATGTATTTATAACGATTTTTTCTACCTTGAACTTTGATCTTGACATCTCAAAATTGAATGGTCTCTTACTGTAACCCAGGGGCGTACCCAGGAGTGGGCTGGAAGGGCTCCAAATTAAGACATTTTTGCTATTTATTAAAACAAATTTTGGTCAGTGTAAAAAAAAATCATTTAAAAATAGGGGTACATTTTTTTGGGGTGATTTATTTTCTTCAAATAGGTTATTTGCTTCAAATTTTGAAGCAGTGAAAAAATTTAATATTTGAAATTTATTTCTATAAAATTTAATTTTTTATGAATAGCTATTGATTTTTGTAAATTTTCTTTCAGAAAAATCTAATTTTAGAATTTTTTACGAAAAAATAATTTATTGGAATTTTTTTACCTCAAATTTAATTATTTATATTTTTTTCCCAAAAATTTCTTTTTTTCTAATAAGCTCTAGATTTTTGAAATTGTTTCCCACAGAATTTAATATTTGAATATTTTTTTTCCCAAGAAATTTAATTTTTTCTGAATGGGTATGGATTTGTTTAACTTTTCTCAAAAAAAAATCGAAAAACTAAGCCTCCTGAAAAAGAATAAAAATTATTATTCTGCGGAGGACTCTGTTACTAAGTATAATCTTCATACCCAGTTTGATCAAAATCGATTTGTAACTTTTGCTTAATTCTTGTGAACAAGAGACAAACAGAGACACAAACATAAGGTTATAAGGCTTGGTGGAGGCTATGACTCTCTGTATCTTATTCCTTATTGAGTCCATCCTGCAATATGAAAACTCTTTCCATCATGAACTAACGTCGTGATCAGATTATCTACTATAATGATAATGTGATGCATTAATGTACCCAGTAGGACTTTTGCACAATCATTTATATGTATGTATGAAATGCACAATCGATTTTATTTTTTCGTATACATCTATGTATATATAAATAACAACATGTTAAACCACTTCCAATGACTTTTTTACAACTAGGAGAAATAATATATGGGCTTTTATTTATAAAAAAATTATAATAAGTCATCTTTGAAGTGGTTTCACACCATAAACATAATAAAATATAAAAATGTTATCATGGTCCTTTGAAGATAAATAAATCCATTCTAATAGACTAATGAAAAGTTAATTTAATCTTGTAATTCATTAATTCTCAGTATCATTAAACTGCGATCTCAGACTCGAGTTAAAAGACTCATAACTTGACGAGGATTCGAATGGAAAGACTAAAGATTTGAGATAAAGAACTATCTTACTTTGACTCGAATGTCGTACTTAAGTCTACTAAAAAAACAAAATCATATTTGAAATAAAAATGAACTTGAATTGAACTGGAGCTCAAATACTCGAGCCTTGACTCATTAATATCTGCGAATGAGGTAATATTTGAACTATTAATACAAGGAAGTGTGGATATTGATTCATTTTAAATATTGTAATTGGTAATACGACTATATGGAGATCGATAATACTATGCAGAAGTGTACAATGGTATATTTTTATTTGTTATATCACTAATGTATTATGTATTTTTTGTATACTGACAAAATATTTTTGTATAATTCGTACCTGAAGTATACAAATGTAATTACTACTCAATTTTGAGAAAAATCTTTTTTTAGGCTTGCTTTTTTGTTGAGGGGGCACATAACTATGTACCTATAAAGCCATACATCATTAAGAGAAGAGTCATGAATTCATACCTATGTACTCGTACGTATATTTTGAAAACATTTTCACAGTTCTTTAACTTTTAAGTAGAAAAGGTGTTTTTAAAAAAATAAATATTTAAAAGTCACATTCACATAAAACTCCTAATGATATTGTTCCATCCATTTCCTGTGATGATAGCATCATGAAAAAGCCATCAACACTATTGTATCGTCTATTTCTATATACAATAGACAGGGGCACATAAATATATAAAGTTGTAAATCATCTTTGTACAGTTTTATATATATATATATTTAGTTTCGTTTGCTTATGACAATCACTGTAAAAACGTATATTTTTGAAATATATCCATCAATACAAATACAAACTAGATTGATGTTTCTCAAAATGGAGTCTGGATTGAATTTGTATTTTTCGACGAATTATTGTCTAATTCTATCAGCAAATTATTCTTATAGATCAAAATTGCACTTAGAGTAGCAAATATTCATTGTCACATTAAAAATGTTATAAATTTAAAGACAAAAGTGCCAAATTAAGCCACAACTATGTCATACACATTTTGACTTAGATTAACCCATCCCAAAAATTGGAATGCAATACCTATTTGCACTCGAATATGCTTATGAATATTGGGCTGCCATAAAGTTTATCGAGACTATGATTTAATGCTAAAAATATCAAATTTTGCTTCATTATATATTGGAACCCACCAAGAAGAAGTAACCTGTCTTTTAATTAGAATGTCTTAGCTGTTTTATAGGCTGAGAAGCTCAAGAAATAAACTTCCAGGCAATATAAGTTAAATCGTCGACAAATTTTTAAATAAGTCATTTTAGCTTAAATCATATTTTCTAAATGTTAAAAAATGTTTTTTGGTTGTTATTTACTTGTAGTTTTTGATTTTTTTTAAGTTTGATATTTTATTCTGCTATTAGTTTTTTTGATTGTTTGAAAATCAATAGTATATTTTTATGTTTAGATGGAGATAACTATATTTAAATAAATTCTGGGTATCTTGGTCCCAAAATAAGAGTAAATATACTCAAGTATAGCTAAAGTTCTTGAGTATATTAACTCATCCCACAAATTTTAATAGATAGCCTATAATTGACTCAATAATGTTCATGAAATATAAGGTGGTGAGTAAATATAAAGTAAATAAAGTATTTGGGATGCTCTTCTTTTCTATATATTTTTAAATATTGTTTTTATATTGACCTACCATATATCTATGTATGTATACACTATTTATGTATTGAAGTGTAACAAGTTACATTTATGTAACGTACTTACAATTAAGTTGTTGTAGATATATAAAACATGGATACAAAACATTTGTTTCCGTCCACTTTACATCACATTAATCCTCACTTGAATCTTAATTACAATTTCTATAAAAACGATTATGAGATATACCGATATAATATGGAGTAATATTTTTAGGTTGGATGAGTATGATCCCGTCTTGGAAATTATTTATACAGGACGTATAATTTGATAATTCTGGATATTAGACTAAGTAAGCAAGGAAACTGTAGGTTGAACAGATTATATTTATGTATGCATTGTACAAGTTGCAATTGTGAAATCCCATTATGTCTTATTCAATTATAATATCAGCTATTTTGATTATGGATTCCACATTAATGTTATCATTCTACTTTTACTATAATTGCGTTTAAATTATGTTCAAATAAGATTCTTTTTGATTTCCTTGTTTTTTAATGAGGATCATGAAATTTTCTAACTTAAATATCCATGCACTAACTGCCTTTCTAGTTATTACAATTATAAAAATTAATCCTATACTTCTGCCAAATGGTGTGAATGTTCTCGTAGACCTGGAGGGCTTACATCAAAATCTTCTGGGTACAATGACTTTTGATAGGCTTATGATGTTTCAGGGGGGAAATAAAAGCAAATAACCTTGTTAAAATGATCTTGCATTCTGGAGTTAAGTAAAAACAAATCAATAAATGTCAAATCAATTCGAAGATTGGGGTTACATTTATCATTGGACGTGGTACTATCAATATCAAATCGCAGAAACGTCAATATCTCGTTAACTTCTCCTGAAACCAGCTGAGAAATGGTTCATGTATCCAGTTGTGACAGGAATATTGGAGGTATCAGGATATCTATCAGATAATCTTAACTGTTATATCTGCTGTTCAAAAAGAGATACAGCTTCACACCTTCTGTGATATTGTCCAGTTCTAAACCTGTATACCCCACTCTCAGAGAGCTGACAAAGAAACACATCCGCGACTCAGAGAACAGAAAGGACTTTTTCACACTAGCTTCCGATAACAAACTATATAAACCTGCAGTGACGATCAAAATTATGTTCTGCTTAGATGTGCTTACGCTATACACGCTCGTTAGTAAAAATGAATACTCAACTCATATTTAAAATCAATTAAAAAATGACAATACATCATCCAAACATACATACAAACCAATTTGGCTTTATTAATATATGTATATGTATATTGTGTTCAAATTGCAATGTATGTGTAAGTTACAAATTCTATAAGCAAATTGTACAAGTTGGAATAAATGATCTCTAAAAATGAAATATTCTAGTTACAACATTGTTCTTTCTAATTATCAAATATTAACTGATACTATCATTTCAATTGGATCTTTTAAAACTATATGGTTAGTATGTATTTATGAGTCGTATAACTATGGGCATTTGAACTTTATAATATGCCACAGAATAATAATATTTTAGACAATTCTATCAGATAATAATATCATCTATATATCTATAATAATATCAGAATATTGGTACTCTAGCTAAGTAAGTAGAACACAATTATAAAATTTTATTAAACTTGGTATCAGTTGTTTGTAGCACAATAGCAAATTCTAAGCATGTATCAAGTAAAACTTTTTTATAATGGGTTTTATAAAAAACATGTTGAATAGTAACATATTTTATAACCAGATAAAGATTGTTTTGTATTATAATTTTTTTTGTCACTTCACTTTCTTCATTGTATCAACGAATAAGTGGTTCGACATAGACCGTTTATTAAATAAAGAAGACATTAATAAACTTTAGTTAGGAAAAGAGGAAGAAAAATAATACTAGTTTTTTCTCTTTAGATATTTTCTTTTTTACTTGTTATCATATTTATATAATAATATAAATTTATAATTAAATTAGTAACTACTTTACACAAAAAAATACATAGATCACTTGTCAATTTTGAAATATCAACAACTACTTTTTTGTTTTTGTTTTCTGTTTCTTTGATTTGGAAGGGAAAATCTTGAGCTATGCCTCTTGCTGCAGAGTTTTTGGTTTAAAGTCAGGAATTTAGGCACCATGTATCTTTTGATGTCATTTCTAACTTGATCAAAAAATAACGCATATAGTACGAGTTCTTCAGTTAGGTACCAAAAATGCCTTGATTGCTGCATCTGCACAAGTTGGATAAATATTCATATAACTGACGGGTACGACATCATTCAATGTGCTGCTGAAGAAAGTAAAGTTTTAAACCACCAAGGAAGGTAACCAAAATAAAAAAACGTAGAAAGGAATTTAGTATCTGTTTCTGTCCAATCATAAATACAGTCCCCTTAGGTAATTTTTCATTTATATTTTTTTATGAGCAGATTGCTCTTTACAGCATAAATAAGCTTATCATAGGCAGTTCTAACAAAGGTATCAGTGGACAAAAAGGACTTCTTCTCTTCTAGTCTATCGTCCAGCGATGGCTAATTGAGCTACTTGATATCACAACAAAATAATGACTTAGGGTGTAGTTTAACCCAACACTCAAATATTGATCAATGCTGTAAATGAATAAAGTTTGCTCTGTGAATGCAAATTCGTCAAACAGTAATTTCTACTTGAAACAACAAAAATGAATACTAAAAACAACTACTCAGTAAAATTTGACGCATGTATGTACTAGTAATGATGTCTGTACTAGTGTTCAACTGACATTATTGAAGTACTTTGGAAAGTACCATTGATTTTGATTGATTTTTGATAATTAATAAGAAAAAAAGGAAAAAATTATATTTATATTTTGTTATATTTGATAAACAATTTACGCGCGATCACTTAGTGCTCTCTACAATCAAGAATATTTGACTCACATAAAAAATTATAAAACATCATAATCTTGTTTTATTCATATAAATATTTTATTGCAAATGATATTTTTAAAAAACGCACATTTTTATTTTTTTTTTGCTTTATACATGTTTAAAAATTGCAATTGTACAAGAGGTAAACGTTAAAAAATGTGCTAAAATAGTGTGTTTGTGTTCTACTTACTTAACTGCAGAACCAAAATTAGATTCGCCTGATTCTGACAAGGATTTCTAATTTTGGGAGCAACTACATCACCCTAATGTATATATATATATATGGAGAGGTCAATGTGTTAAAGCACCTAGCAACTATATAGATAAGATGTAGATAATTACATATTTATTAGACATATGTAGGATTCAAGTTATAAATAATAATTTTATGTACAATATATATATAAATCTGTCTGTCTGTAGATTCTGATTCCTTTTATAAATATGTTTGTACAAAGCGTTTTCATTTGCAGTCAAAATGTTTGATGTTGGCAATCTTAGGGACATAAACAACTAATTTTTATAAGAATAAATCTCCTTTTTAATTCATATTTTGGAAAATGGTGAACTATTGTCGTGTATTTGTATGTGAAAATGGGACTAACAAATAAAACGGCATTAACATTTACTGTGTTGAAAGTCTCAAACGTTTAATTTTATTATAGATCAGGCCCAAATATAGGCATTATTACATCATTATAATAGTTGTAAAAATATTACCTTAGACGAGTGCAATACGTTTTGTAGATGCAACCAATTTTTTTTTTTTTTTTTTTTCTCAAAGCATTAAGGTTTGAGGAGGGAACATCTGAGTATCAAGTGCATGGGCTCATGGATAACGAAGAGTAACATTTATGGTTTTTGGGAGTTATAAGGTAAGTCCTTGTTCTACGAACTACGAGTAGAATTGAGGATCGACATCGGAGTAATTCTAGTTAATGTCCTTGTTTATTTCCTTCCTCCCTTTTCCTGCTTGGAGTTATCTAAGAAAACGTCATGACAGCTGAGCTACTCTCCCCCAAAACATTCTTAAGTTGTCCAGGGTTACCATGTTGATTTTCGGAGTTTAATTGAGGATCGATATCGGAGTCCCTCCAATCTATATCCTTGCTAAATACGAAGGGGAATTTCGGTTTTATTTTCTTTCTCTCGTGGTTGATTGCACCGAATCCAAAAAAAACGTCATGACAGCTAAAATTCTCTCTTCCCAAACATTCTTTAAATCGGCAGAGTGGCACGTTCATGTTCGCCTTATTTATTTTAGCATAGCAGCAGTTCAATTATAATAATAAACCTTCTTATTTACGTATTGTAGACAATAAATTAACTATATTTACATGTATAATATGTTATTCTCTTTAGCCATTCCATACCTATTTTCAGTCCCTATTACTTTGATTTAGCTCAAATATCACTGTTGATCATCAGTGTCAAGTCTTATTCAAAACAGGTATTGGAATAAATTTCGCCAAGATATATTGAAACTTTGTTTATAATGTGTACTCAAAATATCAATTTGGAACCCTAAAAGATGGCGTCTCTTTCAATTATGACGCAATTTGTAATGTCAATGAATATATCTATCTACATATGTATTTAAATAATTATAGAATGTATGACGTAAGAATTGGGTTACAAACCACCCTTTGCTTGGTTGGTTGGTTGATTGCATCATAGCAATTATTATTAATTATTAATTCGTATTTATTTTTTCAGCTTCAAAAGAATACAAGATGTTTATATACATATACAGTACATACTCCACTACGTTATACTTGGTTTCTTAATGCCTCATTCAAGGATAGAGTAGATATTATGGAATTATGAAATGGTTTCTTATTGATTATTTTCCTCTGAAAGCTGCTAGTAACACACACATACTTAAAAAATACAAATTATGTATGTGCCTTTGTACATACCAACATAAAAAAGGTCATCTTTGTAAGGCACGTACTTAGTGTAAAAATATCAATTTAAAACATGTAACGTCTGCAAAAATTACATAAATATTTTATCTTATGTACAAAGTAAATTAATTGGTAATTACTTTTTCGAAAAAAATATTAAGGGACAAAAAATGGTAAATGTGTTGAAGGTACGTAGGATCGTAACTCATTTTTTTACATAGCATTTTTACTATGTAAAAAAAAATAGTAACTGTGACAATTTAAAAAATATTTTGGGGGAGAGGAGCTTAGCTGTCATTATGTTTCATTAGATAACAGCTAGTAGCAATCAAAAGAAGGAAATAAACACAAAACTCACTCTGTATCAAGCAAGGATATAGGCAGAAAATACTCCGTTTTTGATCATCAATTCTACAGGGTTACAAGTATCCCTCCCAACAAATCATAAGCGTTCCTCTTCGTTTTTCGTGAGCCCACACATTTGTGGTTACACTTTTTACTTAGACTCTCTTTCCTCAATAGTGAAATAATAATGGTAGCAACTTAAGAGAAAAAAAATACTCCTCAGGTTACCTAGAACCGAGAAACTTGCGTGCTAAAAAATGCTTAAGAGTTACAACTCTATACCATATACATAGGTATAAAGTCACCTACGGATTCGTCATTTGTGTGTTATAGATCCATAGGCCGAGCTTTGTGATTTTTTTTTAAATGATCTCTCAAATTTTTAATTTAAACGACATATTTCCTGCATTATCTTATATAAATATATATATATAAAACAAAGTTAATTCCTTGTTTGACCTCTATTTTATAAAATATAGGTTTTTATTTGTTAGGAAACATTCATTTCATTTATACTCGTATTATCTCTTCTTTCTGTTATTAAATATTCTAAATAACAAAAAAACATAATTCCATTTTGATAACAAACGCTATCTTTTATAAAGACATTACAAATTCAAAAACAAAGTTAAGTACATACACCCTGTGATCAGGAACCAGTGTCGCAGATTATACAAGTTACGACAAAGGAAGGATACATAGCTTAACTATGATAAGTAAAATACAAATATTGAAATTCCAGTAGATGTTCGATATATTAAGGATATAATTTTTGACTGGATTGAACAACATGACTTCTGAATAAGGACTCGGTGGTACTTTTGATAATGTTCGATCATTGTATATATATGATTAATAAATAATATTAAAAGGTAATAATATCATCAGTTGGTATTTAAAAATGACAGTTATTAGTCTTAAATATGACATAATGGGACGGTCAAATTATATCTGGTACAAAATCTAAGTTAAGCACAACTTTTTTTTCTAAATAATACTTAAAAAATACACCATATATAAAATTAATAATTTTCTAATCGCTTGGAAATAATTTTTTTTAAAGGGAGTCTACAAAAGATGACTTTTATTATATATGTATAAAGGGAAGATACGTTGAAAAAAACAGTAGAATTCCATTACAGAGCCCTGTAATTACAGCAATCTAGGCGAAACCATTCTTCTTTTCCCTCCCTTTTCATACCTCCAAAACAGGAGAATGATTCACCTTCACACAGAAAAAGGTGTCTGACCCCCACTCAAATAGTCCAATTTCCATTCATGTGTAGAATTACAAATTTGTAAGTCCCCATATCTCATTTTGAAAATATATATTAATTGGGTGAATATATAGCCTAAATGAAAAAATTACAATAATGAAATGTACTTGCTTCATCCAACAACTCTATATTTTCTTTTTAAATCTAACTTGTGAGTAAATATTTCCGTGACAAAGGCATATTTCCACGTCAAATAATTTTTAATTAAAGAGGAACAGAGTAATTTATAATATATCTATCCATCTATATATTATATTCAATTACATAGAATTTAATTAATATCGGATTGGGTAACGTTGTGAAGTTTACTTATGAGATCCTTAATATATGCAAATGGCTTTAGATATGTTGTATATATGTGTACTATGTAGTGATGCTCGGGTTACGTGCTGTTTAAGTTGGGTTGTATATATTCAACCCAGTATTTCAAGACAATTTAGGTCGTTCATCAATTAGTAGTTGAGCTTATTAACCCTTCAATTGTTCCCGTTCCGGAGCCCTCAAGTCTCACATAATTGGTTAGAAACTCAAATAAATCCGTTTCATCTCCATCTGCATTCCCTAAATCATAAAGTAGTCCAATATAGCCACATACATCAGACGAGAACCAGAAATAATGCGAGAACAATATGTCTGACTTCCGGCCTACATCCATGCAGATCTTTTCCAGCCCTACCTCAGCCCACTGGACTTTGCAATTGGGAATGTCACAGAGAAGAATGTCTACCGCACCTCTCATCGAAATTTGTATTTGATCCAAGGTGCCATCATGACAACTTGGTACACCATGGACACGACTTTTATCATTTTAAATAAGAAATATATCATCTAAAGAAATTACAAATTGGTTTTGAGTTGTGTTTTCTTGATTCTATAAAAATCAAGTTTTCATTATTTAGTATACTACTGTAGGTTTTTAGTCCCTACTCTCTAGAATGGTTACTTTGAAAAATGGGATATGGAGACGTTTTTTTAAGAAGCTAAGATGAATATACAGTTGAAGTCGGCGGGTTTTGTTATTTCTGCTGTAAGCTGTTATACAAATTGTGAAGCTAATAAGGGGTTATATTCAAAGCGTTACATTCCACTATAAAATATTTTATATAAATTAATTTCAATATTAGTGAAAACGTGTATGGGAAATTTTGTTAAAAAAAAACAACTTATAAACTTCAGTCAAATACATTGTATAACTATGTAGTAGGAGGGACTGGTGTAGAGGCAGCAGGGACAAAGTTATTCAGCGTTGAGGCCAAATCGATATTTTCTTCCCTACCTTCAAGAAACATATTGTGACGTCTCTTACATCTTTAGCCAAGACACCTCTCACAATGCAGAAAGTGTGCTGGACTGATAAAAAGAAAATTTCAAGGGATTTTTGTAAAAACAGCCCTGACTTGAATCTTAAGGACTTTTCTATATGATTCAGGCCAGCGCTTGCATCAGGCTATATCTATTAAGAAACTGTCCAGGCTTCACAAGTGCTTCTTCGTCTCAATTATGTAATCCGGACAGTGTGTAGCTATTTCGAACAAAAAAAAGATTATTTAAGTTAAATTATATTACCATTTGATCATTTTCACAACATTTTATGCTAATTAATAAATTTATATTGAATCGTTCAACTAAAACATATCTTCAAGTATTTCCTTCTTATTGTGTAAATTCATCCACCAATTTATCTACTCATTTTAATAAAAACAGCTGTCTTTTGTTAGAGTAATACTAATGCAAAATATTCAACTGCTTTAGTGTCACCAAATTTCATTGATATTCAAAAATCCGAATCGTCATATTTTAAAAAACGCACTCACATATTGGCATTTTATAAACTAGTCCAACGTGCTACCGTGACTTCCTTATTGATCTTTTCGCATATACCTGATAGAAATGAAGAAAGTCCCTCATTCCCTCTTTGACCTTTAAGGTTTTATTTATTAAATGGTGAATTATTACAATATGTTCAGGATATCATCAATCATGATGCAACAAAGAGCACTTACTTCAAAAACTTATTTTTCTGTCCATTAAGGTTAAAGGATAATTATTTATTTTTTGACTGAACAACTGTATGAATGTATCACATTTTTGTGTGATAGCTGTATGTATATAAGTATATACATACTTGGATACACGGTAATTAAAAGAGGGGGTTGTTAACAGACCAGGATTTCTGTGTGGTCTCATTCTTCAGCGAATGATAATGATGATCAATTAAAACTAGGTCTTCGTCATTATCCATCATTTTTTTAATGCTGCGTGTATTTCATTTAATATGATTACATATTTTCATGCATGTGAAGAAGTGTTGGTTTCTTGTTCACAGAGAATGTTTTCTACAAGTTCATTATTTTTTCCATTTTTTTAAAAGTTATCTTTGGATCAATGAGAATAAATCAATATTTTTTTACTGACTTTATTCATTTAAAGATGTTACACACAAAAAAAATATAAATAAACATTCTAATTAAAAATTAATTTTCTAAACAAAAGTGAAGCATCCTGAAATAGCTTGCTATATATGATGTTGTAAATAAATATACAAAATAAAGCCACAAAATAGCATAAAAATAAATGAGTAATAGTTTCATAAAATTTAAAATAAGTAAACAACAATAATCATTCTGTAGATCCGGAATAGCTTTTAAATTTCTTATAATTGTGCATTAATTGGGGAAAGTAAGTTTAAGTTTTTATCCGAAATGAGAGATAATAGTGTATTATGTCCCCAACAAAATAGTTCCAGGAAGACAGATAGGACCTTGGAATTTTAAGGGAAAAGGCCGGCTATGGAGTTGCAATCAGAATAACTCTGATTTCTTCGACTCTGATAGAGTCCACTATTGCCAACTTATCTGCAATCATGTTTTTACAGCTTGATAAGGGACAAGTTAATGGGATATTAAATGTATGTGTAAATTCAGCAGGGTTCAGCATAGTACAATCTTTCAAAATCTAGAGTCCTGGGTAACTTGTAAAAACATGAAAAACTCTGTTGTACATTTTACCACAGTCCCTACAGGGAGAGTTATATTTGAAATTGTGTTGTAAATGTTTGTTGTCCTTGATTTTAAATATGGAACTCGTGATCATCTTCCTCTATGTTTTAAGTAAATCCAACAAATTTAAATATTAATCACAGATTTCATCTGCCTGTTTTTCAGAATTTGTATAAATTTTAATTAGTAGTTTTAATAATTTTTTTCAATAATTTTGAGACATTCTACATTTTTTTAATGATACTAGACATTAACCATGTCCTACTTTCTAACTAACAACCATCCAATCAATCTGGGTAAAATCCTTATCATCATATCCATCTTTTCTTTTATAATTATTTAGGTGGAGAATAATTATGAAACTTTAATTTGTAAAAGAAATAAATTTAATAATAATCATGATAGTTTGTTGTTAATTAGGTATCGTGTAACTTTATGAAGACTGTCCATAATTTAAAAAAAAAAACCATCACCACGCCTTAGAAAAGTTTTTCTCGTCATAATTGTCTTGCACCTATTTCTACGTATATAATATTTTTATTCCTTCCTCCCCAAAAATATCTCTTAAAAAATTTGTAAAAAGTTTCTCTATTTTGAAAAAAAAAAAAAATATGTTTATTTATCTTGTACGCAAGAATGTTTGCATACTCTTCCTATGAATAATTAGGTATTTAACACATAAATATTCAAGAAGAAGAAAAAAAAAATGACAGGAAGCAATTTTTTTTTAAGGGAAAGATGAGACATTGAGAAATTTCCAGATGTTGTAGTTCATAAATCAACAAAATACAACGTTGAAAAAAACTTAGAAGTAAAATGTTATCTCATTCATAACTATTGGCAATTCAATGACCATACGTGATACGTCAATGCTATAATAAGATTGGAGCAATTGCTGGTCTTTCCTTAACGGCCTTCATTTATATGCAGATTATTTTTTACTATGTACAGGGTGTAACAACGAAACCTAGCACTTCCAATTTCTGAATTTTTCCTGTATAGATGATGACGAAATTGTGTTTTTTGTGGTGAAATATACATATCAAACGTTTCATTTAGAAGCCAAAATACTACCATGAAGTCTACAACAAAAGATTTCAAGTTTATTGCACTTTCAAAGGCAGAATATTGATCTAATAACTTTTGGGGAACAATTATCTGGATATTAGCAATGCATAGGTTTCGCAGATGGCCTGGACCGACCATTTTTCTGCCATTTTGGCTCCAGGAGCACTGTTACAGCTGGGTATCTAAGGATATCTGGCATCCTGGCTGCCCCAACCTGAATCTGATGGATTATTTTGTCCGGAGCAGCCTTGAGTCAAAGGTCAACAGAGCCCCTCACACAAACAAGAAGTCCCTCATCGACTCCAACGTTACAGAATGCAAGAGTTTAGATCGAGCTGTTACTTCTAGGTCTTCACACGGTTCAAGACCCATATCGAAGCTGTTATTGGGACCAAAGGTGGCTACTCTGATATATATATTTTCAATGATTGTATCTGCTACTCTGGCTTTTTTTTAATCCAACCTAAAAATGACCATTTTATTTTATGTTAATTTGAAGGAGAAGGATCAAAAGCGCCGGAGATCGTTGTTGTACAGTGTAGATATTATAAACTCAGGTCATACCACTAATTTTTTTAATAAATGACATTTCGATACTCACTTCCTGCCTAATGATTTATATGTACAATGTTCAATATGAAGAGAGTTGAAGAGGTCATTGTAAAATGAAGGGCCTCCCTCCAGCATTCATTTTTGGGCTAAAACAACATCAACAACAATAAAAAAACCCGGAAAAAAAAACCAAACAACCCAATGAGTGACTATAGAGATGAGAACAAAAAAAAACAAAAACAGAAGCATTATAATCTACGACATTAAAGATCAACAGTATATGTATTTACCACACACAAACACACAACCCTTCGAGATTTGACCTCGTCGCTAACAATCTTAGTGAAGGGTTCATTTCTTTTTTTCATGATTTGTTATAAGTCCTTATAACAAATCAAATCGAGGATTTCTACTCTGTGTATGAACTATGTATGTCAATTTTTAAGGAAATGAAGAAGAAAAAATAAATGATTCAGTATTATTACTTTTTTTTTTCATTTCTTTCTTTACCTGTACGTTGTTCGTATTATGTAGGTTAATTATTGTTAAACTTACTTAGTTTTTATGATGTACCGTCCTGAGGAGAATGATGAGTTGATAAGACGAAGTAAAAAAGGCTTTAGAAGGGCACAATATAAGCACATACAATATTAATAATGAAGGGAAATGAGCTTCTAAATAAATAATTTTGAGTTTTTCTCTGACATTAAATGGAAATAAAAGAATGCATTTTGGCAGACAAAAATATCTATTCAGTGGCATTAACCAATTTTTTTTTTTTTTGGGTTTCTACTTGAAAATTTAATATTTGAAGTTTAATTTAGTCTTTCTAAAAAATAATTACAAAATTAGCTGTGGATTTTTTCAACTTTTTTCAAAAAAATTAATTTTTTCTCAAAAGCTGCAGATTTTTGATATTTTTTTCCAACAAATTAATTTTTGAGACAGGGTATGGATTTTGAAATTTTTTTCCAAATATTTTAATACTTTTAAACATTTTTTAAAAAACTTAAAGTTTTGAAAAAAAAAATCCAAAAAATTAAATTTTTTGTGAAGAGCTGTAAATTTTTTAATTTAGTAGCTTGAGAAGATTTCCTTTGCTACAATACAACTTTTATACTGTAAGATGTTGATTTTGAGATAAGGGGGGGGGGGGTCCATTGAAATCTGAGCACTTAATAATTAGGTAAGGGTGATTTATTGAAATTAATTCATTTTTTGATATATTAAAGTATAGATAATTAGTTACAAAACAAAAAAAAAGCTCTCTAGTTTACGTACAAATTGACAAATGACAAAATGGCACTTGAACGTGAATGACGTGTTTTTATTTGCACATTCCAAGCAGTTGGGCGTATCCAGGACCACTGTCTACGCCATCAGCATGTTCAAAACGTTGTAGATAAAGATGGGATCTATCAGAAAGGGCAAACTAGATCCGAAGAGGTTAAAGAAAACAACCCAGGGCAATCCCCTCGAGTCCATGTGGACCCATGCAACATACCTTGGTGTTTCACACCAGACTGTGTAGAGAGCTATCCAAAAAGTGGATGGAAAGAACCTTGTGAGGGTGGAGGAGCCACTTTTGACACCAGTTTTGAGGTATATTCCTGAAGTCCATATACATAGTTTATATTTCCTTCTCTATGAAAGATTTATGTAGATTCGTATAATATATTAGTATAACCATATATTTCAAAGTATTCAAAAGTTTATATTCATAAAAATTTATTTACTTGTCGAACTGACTAAAGAATTTATCGTCTTTTCTATTAAAAAAATTCTACAAAATCTTTTTTTAATTCGTCTTCTTTTTTTTAAATGTCATTCGCTTAAATTTTATCTCATCCAAAACGTTTGAACACTTCAAAAGAAGTGTTATTTGTGCAATTTTGTCCTTTGTCGCCTTTTTAATTTCTATTTGTTAAATTTGACTGGTATTGATACAAAATATATTCAGTAAAAATTCTTCACAAGTCAACCCCTCCCCCCCCCAAGTAAAACCCTAGTCACAGTCTGGCTGATGCAGATATACAATAACGATAAATTCATTTTTTGTAACTCTTATGAAGGACTAATATTCATTGCATAGCTATGAATATATTTATCAATTATCAAAATCATACAGCATACTTATTATAGGTAATATATATTAAAACATGCATAATTAAACATAATTGGACCGTAATTTGAAAAGTAAGTACTTTGATAGAGAGGCGAGGCTTTTGCTTCCTTATCCATAGTTAAAAGATAAATAACACATAGCGTTCTTTATAGACACGTGTTTGTTTATTTTTAAACATAAATTAAATCAATTATTAAACGGATCAACTATCATAGATTTTCTTTGATGAATAAGCAATATATATATTAGTGTTGCCATTCGATATTTTGCTCCATTTTTTTTTTTTTCCTATTTCAATCTATGGGCCAATTCTCCCCTCAATCCAAATTTATGAATTGTAGAAATATGATTTATGCAACACATTTAGCCATATTTGAGAAAAAATAAAGGTGGAAACATGAAATCACACAGTATCTACATTTAATTTAAAAAGGCCATATTTTCTATGTAAATGCTTATTTTTCACATATATACGAGGTTGAAAGTATATACATATAAAGCTTCCTACTTAACAAAGATACAAGACATTTTTTCGTATTTCTTATTTATTTTTCAACCTAGTCTCTTTTTAAATACCCGTCCAAATAGCACTCCGTATTTTCTCTGCAAAATAATTGTTCACAAAGGTGATTGCCTCTTCATTTGACAAAAATCTAAATTGCACAAGCAGAGTGATATTCGATTGGGTCAATTTTCATAAAAACACTCATATCATGTCACTCGAACGACTGTTATATAACAATGGCGCCTCCAAAACTGAAACTTTGTTGAGTAACTGTCAAGAGATGCTAAATAGATTTAACATTTTTGAAATTTATAAAATAATTCAAAATCCATTCTCAATCACAGAAAATGAAAGTTTTTGAAATAAAAATCTATAATACGTAGTTCTTTAAAAAGAAATTACATTTTTTGGAAAAAAAAATTCCATATCTCAATTTTTTGGGGAAAAAATCAAAAATTCATAACTATTTACAAAAAATTTCAAAAATTCATAGTTAATGATAATAAATTACCTATTTTTTGGAAAAATTGAAATATCCCATAACTATCGACAAAAAAATTTTGGAAAAATATTTCAAATTTTAATTTTTCTTTCTAGTAAATAGGGAAAATTCCTCCATTGGGGGGGGAGGAGGGCTACAGCTCCTCCAGCCTACCCCCTGTCGACGTCTCTAATGAAGTTTGAATAAAGACGCTTCAAATGGCAAAAATCTAAATTTAGGAAAAATTACTATAGGTGGAGGTTTGTTCTCTTCTGAGTGCCCTCACTAGTTTTTCCATTTATTTTCAGAGGAATTGTTACGTCATACAATATAGGTGACGACATAATATAAACTAATTTTTTCTTTGTGAATTATATCCAGGCCAAACTGTTTTATTGCACCCAATTATCTCGATCTACTAATATCATAAGGGTCTTGGGCCGGTCCAAGATTTTCAAACCGAAACCAACACTAATATATACATTATATTTGAAAAATAATATGCTATTATTTTTATATGGTGAAACATATTGAAGCAATACTTCCGTTAGGATTGTTTAAATAAGACAGATAACATTTTTATTATATACAACTGTTATCTACGTAGAATAAATACCATATACCTATAGTACATATTTGCAAAACGTGATCCGCCCTCTCTTCTTCTCCACCTTTCAATAGTTGTCATTATATTTTGTATCGTATTTGTAGAAAATACTCTACAAATATAAATTAATACATCCTTTTTTTTCTTTGACTTGATAGTCAAATAATTTGTTAGCAGGTGATGTACAGGATCTAATGTGACACGTGGAAAAATTGTTAAAAATATATATTTCTGCATATATATCTATGTAGGTAGGCGTAGGTAAATAATAGACTCGATTATTATTGTTTCCCATTGCACAATTTATGATGCACATAATTTCACCTGGATTTATATGGGTAAAGATTTTATACTCTGGGAGATGGGGTAAACAAATTATGGCACGAGACTTCCATTGAGGAAGATAATGATGATTTCTGTGAAGTGTATAAAGGTTTAAATATTAATTTCGACATAAAAATTTATACTTGAACATGGTTTGGTTTTGAAGCGGGGCCCTTTTCATTTTTTATATTGAATTACAAACAAAAGAATTTTAATCGTATTGGAAATTAATTACCAACTTTTTACAGCCTTTTTTAATAAACTTTGTGCATATTTAATTGAATGACATATTTTTTGGTTCCTTTTTGTTAAAAAAAAACATTTTTGGTCTTTGGTACGAACACAAAAGGATGTTAGAATGATTTGTCTCAAAATTAAGTATAATTTACAGTTGTATTCTTCGATGAATAAATGATCGTCAATATGTTTTTAAAAATTTGTGTTATCAACCCTTAAAAAGTCCCGCAAATTCCACTTTAATTAGCCAAAATTGATCACTACAATAAAAGAATTAAAAATCTACGAAATTGATAAAAATCTATGTCGAGGCCAATATAAGTATTTTCAATCAAATAAAGATTATAAAATATGGCTAAAGTTCTTGATTATCTCAACTTCTTCCACAAATTTGAATACAAGGCCTATAATTGATTTAAATATATATATATTTAATATTAGCATGTATGTATTTATAATGTAAAAAAAATGGCTTTTCTCATGTTCTATGTTAGTATTGGCATACATTCAAACATTTGCAGCTGTTGATAATATAACATAATACACCAAAGCAAGAATATGTTTCCTATTTTGTCTCTTGTTTAAACTCATTACGTAGTTATATTCGATAGTGTGTAAGTTTTGAAATTTTGGCCATAGTCATATCAAGATTTATTTATATTTTAAGACGAAATATCCTTGAGGCAAAATGGATTTAGAGTGAAACGTGCTACGGCGAAATGGTTTTATGTAAAATATCTAACACCATCTCCTATATATATTAATGGAAGAAGCAAATTCAATTTTTCTTTCTCATCTTCAATATTTTTGTTGGAAATTGATGTAATGTTTTCGTACGACATATTTAAAATTATATAAATAAGAGAGGAGGGGGGGGTATCATTAAAAAAAAACAGGTCTTGGGGCACTTGGTCCTTGGAAGCCCTTAAAACTGGGACTAACATAAGATAAAAAACTATTTTATACAGAAGTTAATTTATTTTTCGTCAAAAAGTATTTTTGTATTTCATGTTAATTGAATAAAAATGTATTTATATGAAATATACTGCTCACGTATTGAACACTGTATTGTACATACGTAGCATAATGAACATACATGAAGTCCTCTTAACCTTTTCAAGATGAATAGGTAAGCAAATAAAAACTTTCATAAATTCATTTTTTTTTTTGTGATTTTTGAATCTAGGAGTATAAGGGAAAGGTCAATGGCCACTCCAAAAATAATCAGATTAACGGAAATTCTATATTTGATGAACGGGTCTTTATATTATAGATGTATTTCCATTCTTATTTTTAATAACCCCTGGTTATAATACATACATAAAAATTATTTCCTGTCATTCATTTTTGGAAGGTTACTTTTGATTGATTTCTATGAAGGACATAGGGATTTAAATTATTTGATATTTTATGTGATGAAGTAAGCTTGATTGGAAAATCGGTATTATATATTGAGCCAACAAAATTCCTTAAATTCATGATATTCAACACTAAATTGAATTGATCACTGATTAAATTGGGGTTTTCACAATCTTGGTTTCAATTCTTTAAGAAAATAAGTTTTATAGCTTATTAAAAAGTAAGATATATCGATTTTCAATAATCTATTCCTACAAGTCCTAATGATATCTTTATTCTATTTATCAACCATTTGAATAATGAACAAATAAAATATTTTTAGTCAATATAAATGACGTCATTTTCCCCACTGTTTGAATATGCTATATTTAATAGTAGGGATCCGTTCACTACGGAACAAAATTTAGTCAGAACTAAGTAGATCTACTCTCAGAACACAAGTTAATACCTTTACTGCATCACGCAACTTTCATCTGAAAAAATGGGGAAAGGGCCAAAATCAGTTGTTAGCTAACCAATTCTTCAAGGAATATGAAATTATTATCCAATAATTGTTGGCAATTGTTTACACCATAACAAGAGATATTTCTAATTCAGCCAATCAACAGTTCGAAGACTAATTAGAAGAAAAGGAGCAAAAACATCTACAGCTGACAAAAAAATACACTGTATATTTTTCTGTCACTGAGGTAACCCTGTCAAAACTAATACGCTTAAAAAAAAAAAACAATTGAAAAATAAATAGCTATGAAGTTCTTTTAATGCCTTCTACCTTGAAATTGAAATAGAGTTGAAAAAACTAATAAAATATAATTTTATAATTATTGTTGATTTATCGTTTGTTTCTAAAATATGAAATAAATTGTAAAATGTATATATTATTATTCATAATATTAATATATTGCGAAAAAACATGATTGGACTAGAATGGGCACTGAGTAGAGCGCAAACTTCACCTAAAATAATTGTTTCCTAAAAATAAGCATTCATATAAAACATACATATCTTTATTTGATCAAAATTATTATCAATTATGCGTTTTAACGTCTAAAGTTAATTTGTGTTGTGGATCTCAATTTTTTCAAAAGTAATGGTCGATTGGGCATTTTGAATATTTTTTATTATAGTTAATATATGTGACTTTTCATACAAAGTTTGATCAAAATTGGTTCCTTACTTTTTCCGTAATACTGAATACAAACAAATAAACCATCCGAGGCGAAAACATAACTTCCAATAAAAAAATTCTTCAAAACTCATTGGTGTAGGGATAAAAGATGATTTTACGACCATGCTCATTCAAAGAAATGCATATTCAGCATTTAAAAGTTATCTTTTTTGCAAGACAATCCTCTCTTCTTTTTTTTTTTACTCAAGGGGTATCACTTCATTACAGACTATTCATTCTATATATTAAAGCCTATCAGGTTTACCTACCAAATGAGTGTATATTAATAGAAACACATGTAAATGACTCGTTTGAGCGAGACATGATGAATATTAACACAGGTGTGTTAGAAAACAAATCAAGTATCAACACATTTATTGTTTTGCTTATTTCCATCATTCAAATTCAACGTTCCATTAATTTCTTACAAATGGCTATCATTATCTCAAGGTTACAGAATATCAAGCAATATATATGCATGAATACATAAATAAGTATGCAATTCCTGTTAAATCATTGAAAAGCCTACACTCCTCATTGAATAATTAATTATGAATAATAATTCCCATGTTTATTGAAAAACACTGGCGTAATATATCTAATATCTTAAAAGTTTTCATAATTTCATTTCAGAAAATGTCAATTTTTGTAGTTAACGAATCCAAGGGACTATTTTAAATATAAATGTCCTAGGGCAGGCGTATCAAACAAAGGACCTGAGGGCCGTATCTGGCACGTCTGGTGGTTAAGTACGGCCGGGGAGATAAATTTGTGTTATTAAAATAAATGAATGAATCCACTGTAATTTTCTGTGAAATATGTGATTCCTACATTGCCTTTTAGGGACGCGGTGTTTTAGAAGTCGTAGACAACATGAAATCAACACTGTGGCAGAACTAAAACCAATAAGTGTGGTAGTATTTGAGTCTGTTTATCCTCCGTTGGCTGCAGTTACATTTTTTTTCTTTCTTTAGCCTTTCAACCTCATTAGCTAAATGTCTGTGTCGAACAGGAAAAAGAGGACATAGGGTGGATAATTTTTGTAGAAAAATCGATATTTTCTTATATGGCCATAGAGGTGAATGGAAAACCCATGTGCTCGATATACCAGCAGCACGTGTTTAAAGAATACAATATTTGGTGCCATTATGAAACTCTGCATAATGAAAAATATTAGAGCTTTCAGGTAGAGGTGATAAAAAAATTCCAGTGGAAGTCTGTCATTTGTTCAAAGTGCCTTCCAGACATTGAAAGGACAGCTTTATAAAGTTCCACAAAGCTGTGACCAGATGTTTTGGAAATATAATTCTACCACTCTGATCAGTTATGCATAATGTACTTAAATAAATGTTTGACTGAATAAAAGTGGGTTTAAAATTGCACAATTTTTTTTTTGAGTTCTTAGATTGTTCATAACGTCTTTAATAAAGGAAAATGAAGCAAATAAATATTTGTAAGAAATAAATCCATCTTATTTTCACTAATCATTGTATTTTTGACTCAAACAAAGAGAACTAGAAGACTTATTGTTAGTTTTACATCATGTTGCAATGATTTTACTGACCAGCCCGCTTAAAATCAGATTAAACTGAGTTTAGCCCCCAAACCAGAAATGAACACCTTTGTACTGGGATTACTGGTCCAGGGGAACTAATTTTTGTTTTATTACCAATTTATGTTTCCTGCTTTAGAATGTAAAGTAATATTTAGATTTGTTGATTTGTAACACGTGATTTGTTGTCTCATTTGCATTGCAACATCAATTGTTTATAAATTTTTATCTGAAGCGAAGATTTAATCCCTTAATAGATTGGTCTATTTTCTAATCCATGTAAATTCCTTGGGGAAGTAAACTCTACTATACATACATATGGAAGGGATTTTTGTAAAGAAAATACAGTATAGAGATTAAAAAAGGAAAAATACTGGATTCCAGTACTCTTTTTTTCTTTTTTTTTCGTAGTGGTGTTAATATTTATCTTTGAAGAAAGAATTTCTTAATTTTCCCTTGTATATATTTTTTTTTATAATTTAAAAAAAGTATTTTAGTTCTTTGCTAAATTTCATTTAAAGTCAAATCCATTTTTTTTAAATTCGATATAACTTACTTCTTTTTCACATGAGTTGAACCAAAAAAATGCGATGTTTAATTCATTTTATACAGGGATCCCTGAGGATTATACTCCTTTTTAATATACTCGTATACTGTATCGTTAAATGATATACATCAGGGAGAAATATATATAGTGTGCCCGGCGACTATTTTTCATACATAAATACAGATAAATTTTGCTTTATTAATATAGAAGAAAAACATACTATTTTCCGTTACACTAATACTAGTTTAGTGCAGGAAAAAAATATAACAGGCCGTTGATGTTAACAAAAGTATTAATAGGACATGAGTGTTGTTTACTTATATTAGTTTAAACAAAGTACCAAAGCGTCCTCTTGTGGTAAAATAATACAACACTTTAAATGTTAATATTATTTAGTATAAAATATAGGTATTTTAGTCACAAATAGGGATTTTTATCTAACTGAAAATTAAGAAAAAATAATAATGTATATTTATACTGCCCCCTAACCTACAGACTGCCACACCACCTTTTAGAGAATATGTACTTTTTTAGTTTGCTCATTTCCTAATCATAGTATCATTAGAGATGAGATTTTTGTGAGTGAACGAGGAAAAAGTGGGACATTTCGTACTACTGAATTAAGAACCTTCTTAAAATCAGATGGGGGTTATTTTTTGGAGAAAATAAATTACTGCTATAATGAGGAGATACATTGAAAATATTATTATTGCAGGGAAAATATTATATTTATATTTAAATAATATATATATTTATATTGTATTTATAATGCATTTTTTTAAATTTACACCTAAGAAAGACGAGAAGAAGAATTTACCACCCCACGTCTGATTAAATAATAAAGAATACAGACAACATTCATCAACCGTTTTTCCTTTTCTAATTGCTAATCCTAGTTTTTTCTTTACACCTAGATCCCTTCCTTAAGTGCTGCCGTTCTTTCCTCTTGCTTTCCAAAAATATAATTTCTATTCCATGAATTGTATATATGATGATTAGTGGCATTGAAATATTGAATCTATTTCCAATCATTGAATAGTAATTGATCATTCATTTACAGCGACATCTGTTGTACGTCCTTTTAATATATTAAATATTGAATAGCAAACATTAATTAATTTACTTCATTAAAATAATGAATGCAAACCTTCTTTTTTTAAGTGGTATTGTTATTTTATTTACAACATACGAAAAAAAACAAAAAAAACAGTGATCTAAATTGATAAAAAATGCCCAAATAACTGTATTACTCAAATGTATATTTCATAAAGGTACATATATATTATTAATTATTATCAGTATATAAATATTAATGTATTTGATTATTGCTTCTTTTTTGGTAACTGCTACATTTTTGGGCGTTATTCATAAATACTATATACAAGTAGCAAAATCCAGACCTGGTCAATTTTTCTCCTCTCTCAATATTTCCTGATAATAAATTTTGATTAAAACAAGACAGACCTTCTTCTATTTGTACATACATACACGCATGTAGGCCTGAAATGATAACTCGTGACATACACATTTAATGAGATTTGATACTATCAATTGGATTTGCTCTGTTGAATAATAGGTCTTTTGTTAAATTTCTTTTTTGTTTTAAACTTCCTTCTTCTTGGGCTTTGTCAAATATATATTTTTAAAAAAAAGCAATTAAATACTAAATGCCTAAATACAAATTTGTACGACGAATTACCTTATTAATAGAAACAACCAAGAGACATAAATTGCTTTGTAATGTTTACCTGACGTATTAAAATGTTAATCGTAAATGTTTATGTTATGCCTAGAATGAATGGCAGGTACTATTTAATCAACCCTTAAATCGATTAGCTCATGCCATTCCATGATAAGGGATATATGCAATGTATTGTTGAAGTTGTAAATCTTAAGCATATTTTAACATGTGAGCTATGTTGTTGTTGTTAACCTTATCAGTGTTTGCTTTCATTCCTAAAGCTATTATCTTTATTCTTGAGGAGATAACATCAACGTATAGAGTTAAATCACGAGCTCATGTGATCATAAATGACGGAGAGTAACGCTGAGGAATAGATATATGTAAGTTCTTGTTAGACTAAGAGTAGAATTGAGGATCTAAAACGGAGTAATTCCTGCCTCTGCCCTTCCTTCTTCCAGAGGGGGAATCGTGTTTTTAATCTCACAGCTAATTTAAATAAGCGTCATGACAGCTAAGCTGCTCTTCTCTCCAACATTCTTCATATTTTCAGATTGGGTGCTGTGGCATTTTAAATGGCATGACAATTGATTGCTATTGAAACAGGTACTCTCTGTTTAACTACGGTATGAAAAAATTGGACTGCTAATGACGTAACTCCCTAAATTTTTTATCCTTCTCACCCCAAATAATAGCAAGAATAAGAGTATTATTTTCATTTCTTAAAAGATCCCAATTTCAGAACAAGTCCCTAACCAGTGGTGTTCGGCCCTTTAATGCAAAAGGCTCATTTAATTGCTCACTGTTGTGGTGTTTTTTTAGTTATCGAGAAATCGTCTTTTATAAATAAAAAAATTAAATTTCATAATTATTTTTGTGAAAACATATAATTTTTTTTTAAAAAAGGAAATTGTTAAAATTGTATCTTATCCAAAAATATATATATATATCACAAAAGAAAAAATGGTAATATTCGTTGAAATTTAGTCTCTTCCTTAAAATTTTATACAAAATTAACAAAAAAGCTATTTGTCAAATTTAAATTTTAAATTAAACAGAAATTACTGTCAAAAAGTCCTTCCTCCAAAAAAAAAAAAAAAAAAAAAATTGCACAAGATGATGTCACCGTTAAAATTATACTTTACACCCTCCCTCAACTTCCAAATACGTTCCTTCTCCGGTGTTCCACTCCCAAACAAAAACACTTTTCCCGCCTCTGTAAGTGCATTTTAATTACCCTTAACTAGTGTTGTGACACCCCTTATTTAGGAATGAAGACTGTAGTCTTGTCAAGTTTAGTCTCGGTTCGATCAACTTCAGTCCTTCCTACATATCCGTCCTAAAAACTTATAAAGTGAGATTCTTAATGTAGTCAATCAATTTTATTTTGTTTTCTTAATCATTTCTAGTACTGAGAGTCCCAAGGACTTATAAGGCCGGTCCTAAGACTGGACTGGACCGAATATATAAGGGCGGGTACAACAATGTCCTTAGCAAGATTTTGTATTATATTTTTAGTCGGTAATGTTAGTGCCTATATTGGTACAGGGATCGGTAACGTGATTATTTTTGGTTTGATTTGTGCTATCATAGAATTCTAGAAACATGGAATGATTTTGGAATTAAGTAAACAAATGAGGTTATCTCCTTTTTTTTTCTTTTTTTCAATCAATCACTCCTTTTTATATTCTCCTCGTGTGGGAACAAAAAGTGTGAGTGATTATTCCAGGTCTCTAGAATTCAATTCTACAATGCATTGAATAATATCCTGAGAGACAATATACTCGATGTACATAGATACAACAAGCAATCATTCAATTTATCACCAGAATAATCCATCAAAGGGTTTCTAATCAATAATTTGAAATATTTCGATGATTTTTATTCTGATAACAAGTACAAGTTATAGATAAGAGTTTTGCTATCAAAAAAAAATATAATGCACATTTTTATTTGAAATGCAATTTATTCATAAAAATGAAAAATAAAGATATTTTATATCAGAAATTCCAAGAAAGAATAACTACGTGTTAAATAAATTATATCATGGGTTTTTTTTTAAATACATTTTTGAGGCTTCTTTCTGTATTAATACTCGAGCAAGTCAAGGTTTTGAAACACTATAGGCACCCAAAATTATTGAAGGAAAGATATATAATATATTAATGAATATTACGACTATTAAGTAGAAAAATAATAAAAATATTAATGCTGAGTAACTTTGTAATCAATTTTTGGTATGTGTTTACATATGTATGAATTAGTGTTGAGACTCAGTCCAAGACCAAACTTTTTTGGTTCTGTCTTAATGACCAGTTGACCTTATTCGATAGAGCTGTAGTACTTTATTCCAGACTTGATTCATTTTTTTATTGACTCGGAATTGACTTGAAATCGTTAGCATGAGGACTCAGAACCAGGAGTGCTCAAACTTGATTTGTACTTGAAAAAGTTGAATTCAAATGCGGCTCTGTGTACCACTCCATCCTTTCTCTATCTTCATCACAAGATCTTTGCTATGACTATACACTCAAGAGAGGTCTTGAAGAAACTCATTCATTGACACATGGAGATTTTAAATTGATTGAAACGTAGAGAAATGTATGGCAAGAGATTCGTTTAAAGTTTTAAGTGCTGGAATTATTAAACAAATATCGCGCTCATCCTTTTAAAATGAGCTCCTGACGTTATTTTAAATTAAAATGATGAAGGTAGAAACATGAAGTCACAAAGTATAAAAATTTAATTTTTAAAAAAAACCTGATTTTTTAAACAATAAATTAGTTTTTATTAATTCATATCTAGACATTCAGTATTTCGATTAAGGCCAACTTTTCGAAGCATTTGGGATTTTTAAGTGATTTTTTTCTGTTCACATTTCAAGCGATCTTTTGGTCAAGAATCGTAGAAAACCGTAGAAAACAATTAAGATATTTTAAAATGAAGAACTGATATTTTTTTTTTTTGGTCCCATCTATGGACCAATTTTCTTCCCATCCTGATTTATGAGTGGTACAAACCTGATTATTGCAACATATTTAACTTTAAATTTCGTTATTGTAGGTCGATGTCCACGATTTTGAAACAAAAATGATGTAATTACTAATTAACCGGTCTAGACCAATTTTTATATTAGATCAATTCATACCAAATTGATCTTTGGGACTGATCTACACCGATTATTTTTTTAGACCAGTCCAGACCGAAATTTTTTATACACCGAATTTATTCTTTCCACCAAATTTCATAACAGTTTCAGATCGGTCTATGATTTTCAGCGGGAACCTATCACTAGTATATATGTATGTAAATACTGAACGATACAAGAATTCAGCACTTCCTCTACATGTCTAATATATATTATAAGGCGTATGCATTGAACGATTAATTATTTTGAACTGTGTCTTTCATACTTTGTAACAAGTTTGGAGATATTTAATTTGTTTAAATAGTAGTAACAAAAAAACAAAAACACATTAAAGTGTAACTCTTCCATATTAAAGATCAAGCCCGCTCAAAAAATTCAAGTAGATATATAGAAGTTGCCAAAAATGTAGAAGTTTAAGAATGGGACTTCTCTTACAATATCAGTCTCTCACCTTTTAAATAATAGCATTGAATGGCCTGGAATGTGATGTGTTCTAAATATGTGTATTTATTTGTTTCTATGATAAATTCAACATGCAAGGAAGCTTTATCAATAGTGTTTGGGTTTGGTCTGAAAATCTTAGATCCGTATGAGAACATTATGAGGACCTAACTAATTCAGACCTTTGAAGAAGTTTTGTCTGGACCAGTTTCAAAGAAAAATTAAATTCGGTCTAAATCAATCCCAAAGAAAACCTAGGTCTGGATCAACAATACAAAAAAAAACAGTCTGGTTCAGTCTTATTTAAAATTAGGTATAGGCCGATTCTATAAATTAATAGCTGATGAAGTCATATGCGTTTCAAAATTGTGAACATTTACCAACAACAACGTCATATGAAACTAAATGTGTTGTATAAATCATATTTGTACAACTTATAAATGGGGATAGGTGCGAAAATCCAACCGTAGACTGAGACCAAAAAAACTCTGTCCATGATTTCAAAAAGTTAAATTTAGGTCTATGATTTGAGATTGGGTTATAGACCAAAATAATGTCTAAATCGGTCTAAAAAAATCACATAAGACCGACTTTTTTTAAAAATCAGTACAAACAGTGGATACGAATATTAATTTGCAAATTACGATACATCATGAATATAAATTAATCTATAAGACCGAACCCAAAAACATCGGTCTTAACCGAATTTTAAAGCTAGTTTGTACAAGGTATTATTCTAAAATGATAAATTAGAAAATAATATATTAATGCATATATATTATATATACAAATGTAACTGAGATGACTCATACTGAATGTATTCATATGTTATATATATATATATTTGCTTAATCTAGTTATTACCAAATATAACACAATGTATTCCTCTTTTCGTTTGGTGAACACAAACTGCCTCTTACTCAATAATGGATATATTGGAGGCACACTCTATAAAAGAAGGTTATTTTCTCTTCAGTTGGTAACATATATGTATAAGTTGACAATCAAATATGTATTTAAAAAACAAAAAAAACAGACAGATTGAATCAATTGTGCCTTTCAATAATAACATGTTGTAGCAACTCTTTTCAATTGTAAAAGTAAATTTATGTTGTAAGCTGCTATTCTTTATTGTTGAAGCCTCCTCTAATAAAAGGCGACCGAAAGATTTGTATATATTTAGATAATAAAGACATAAACAAAAAGTTTACCAAAGTATGTTTGTAAAGAAGGGATTTTAAAAATGTATTTACTATTTCATCTCAGTGTTTCCAAAAAGAAAAAACTTTAATTAAACTTTGGACATGTCGTCTATTCATTGCAATTTTGTACAAGATAAAACCAAAAAATGAGATGAAACATTATACATAAAGAATTTCGAGTAACTCTCATGGGCATATTTAAAAAAAATTAAGTATCCATATACAGGGTTGATCTTATCTAGTGCTCCCATTTTATTATTTTCAATCTGGAATGACATGTGTGTAAAATCACGGAGGAGGACAACAAAACATCTAATCTTTTAACTAAACAAGCTGAGGCGGATGGAAAGAGCAAAGAATATTCGAAATTTTCTCAAGGCCAACAATTTCCAATTCGGGGAAACTTTTGTTCTTTTCTGATTATAAAAAATCACCCTTTATGCCACTGTAAATAAGCAGAACAGCTACTCAATTACAATCGAACATCCAGACAATTTCTCAGCTTCAGTGAGACATGTCTTCAGAACAAAAATCCAATGGATTACAAATGCCCTCCCATTTTTATGCAGAGGAAGGAGCGGCTCTTTGCGGATGCTTACATTGAACTTCTGGATAAGGAAGTTCTATCTGGGGACCGATAAAAATTTGGAGACAACTTTGTTTTTACTCAAGGAAGAGTTCCGTGTCATTGCGCCAATAAAACCCAGGCCTTCCTGAGAGACAACTTTCTGGACTTTTGGATACTCAACATGTGGCTGTCCTCATCTCCGAATGCAAACCTCTTTGGACTACTCTATTTAGGTGCATTTGGAGGATAGGATACTTGCCACTCCTCTTGGGAGTGTCCAGTCTCTAGAAGCTTCCATCTAGAAGGAGTGTACCAAGCTTGAGCCTGACTATATAGTCAAGGTCTGGAGGGAAGTTGAGCTCTCACATATTGAATAAAAGTTTTCCCAAGAATTATTTGCAGTTGATTTTGTTAAATAAATGTCCTCACAAGAACTCGAGCGTTTAAATTTTACTCTTGAAAAATTGAAAAAATAAAATTTGTACCACTAGATAAGGTCAACTCTGTACATTGTATATTTAAGATATAACTTTTGAGTATTTTGATAAAAATTACTATTTGATACGTATTATGTGTCCCATTATAAAGTTCAAAGTCTTACAGTTATATTACTTCCAAACATATAATGCATGCGTAGCATGAATAGTTCAAAAAGAAATAAGAAGATAAATTAATGGATAGTAATTAGAATGTAAAGAGCGTTTTCTTGTAATGTCAGTATCGTCAATTTCTGCCGTTTTGTCGGCCTAAACAGCCAAGTTTTAAAATGATAATAAACCTTTTTTCATTCATATTCAGGAAATATTAACTATTGGATGTCAAAAATGGGCCAACAAATAAGTAGACATCAATCATTTTTGTCCTAAAAATTGATTCCTCTACATCCTACTTTTATTATTTATCAGAGTGTAAAGTGAAAAAATATATATATTATTACATCGTCATACAAGCTTAGATTCATATTGGAGATAAAAGTTAATAATTACATTGGAAAAAATAGGATACTTGTCTTTAGTTCCTACTTTTATCGTCCCTAATTTATCAAAAAAAAAAAATTACAAGCTTAACCCTTTTTAAGGGGTTTTAAGACATATTACTTTAATTTAATTGAAATATCTGTGTTTATCCTTGGCATCAAGTACTATTCAAAGCATTTCTTATTAATTTGGTGAAGTTTCATCCATATTTATTGGACATTTGTCCATCTTATATAGTAAAAATAACACCTTTGAGCCTCAGAGATGGTGCCTCCTTCCATTATGATGCAACTTATGACGTAACTTATGACGTGAGTGAAAATGCTCTACGGTTGGCAATAAAAATGGTTGGTGTTATAATTAAATAAGAAATTGAAGACAAAGAAATTGTAACTAGCACAATCTGTTTATACCAGTTACAGCTTAGTTCACAAAATGCAAACAGATAACAATCATTTTGAGGCAATCCTGACTGTATCCTGGCATAACTATTCCACCATGGCATACAGTTTGGAAGAACTTGTCTCAATTCCCCTTTTATATCATCACTTTTATCAAAGATATTATTTTACAACTCTTCTAGTTATTAGATCTATTTTTAAACATTATAAAGTTATCATCTATGATCTCCAAAAATGGCAACAACTAAAACAAAATGGCATATATTATATAACTCGATTTATTTGTACTCTTGATATCTGTTATTATATTTATTTTGGGATAATGGAGCAATTACATCATAGGTGACGTCATATGATACTTGAAAGATTTGTATCTGAGTCATCAAATTAGATAAAAAAAACTAATAGTAGAATGAAAATGGTCATATGAATGGAATGGATGTACATATATATTACGAAAAATAATTTTTGAAATTTTCTGTAGTAGATGAAATAGTTTCTGATAGCTCACTTAGTTATTAAATTACAATATCTACTTCATTATTTTTCTTGTCATCATTTGACAAGTTCCAAAATTATTGTTATGTTAGTTTTTTTAATGCAACCAAAATAAATTTGCACAAAAAAGCAATAAATAATCAAATGGAACCGGTTCACTTACTAAAGGTAGTAATGCTAAACACTTTGGACATGCTAAAAAAATAAACAAAAAATATATGGTAACCTTGACAATTTGAAGAAAGTTTTGAAGTTCTAAAAACAGCTGGTGCGAAAGGCAAATAAACACAGACAATGCAAGAATTACTCAAATGTCAATCTTCAATTTTACTCAAGGTCAACAAGGATTAATAATTTTTATTTTCCGCAACAAATCTTCAGGGTTACTCTCAGTCTTTTATGAGCATAAACAAATGTTCAATCCTGTATAGTAACTATCAATGATCCTTCGGAATTAAATAATAATGATATTAGCATTGTTATATAATATAACTGTTAATAAACAGGGAATTAACTTTACAGGTTGCCAACTTAAAAAAAAAAGCGGGTGAGCTAAAAAGTGCAATTGATTAACATCCCTAGTATGAGAGAATGTTACCCTCCTTCTCTCCTGACAGGAATCGCGTTGTTAAAATTGTTGAAAAAAACAACTTCTTTTTTTTATTTTTGGCAAACAAGGGCATTTGCTAAAGTTACTCGGATGTCGGTCCTCAATTCTACTATGACTTTAACAAGGACTAACAATTATATCACCACAACAAATCCTGAGGGCTACGGAGCATAATCCTGAGGATATTATGACAAAAAGTGAATGTTCAATTTGGTACTCATTTTTGTAAAAAAAAATTATCGTTTCTTAAAAAAGTTATTAAAAAAATAATTCCGTGAAAATTATAAAAAGTATTGTCTTAAAAGCTCCAAAGTAACGGCCCTGAAAGAAACGACCTTATACAAAAAAGAACCGTCATTTTAAGAAAGTAAATAAAAACTGTGAATCTCAAAAAAAGTCATTCAATGAAGTATGCAAAAAAACATATTAAAAATTCCAATAAAAAAGGAGTATTGACCTTTTCTTAGAAAACTTGATTGGAAAAAAAAATGTTTTCATAGCAACTGAACTTTATTTTTTTAAATTTAATTTACACTCCATAAATAAACACTCATTTTATAACGAGGTTAGAAAACTGGATAGAAAATAAACCCCAAAAATTTAATTTTTAAAAATTTTCTCAAAAAATTTAATATCTTAAATTTTATTTTATTTTCTAAGTAATTACAATAAAATAAATAGTTTATTTTCCTAAAATGTCATTTTCTGTGAATATGCGAGGATTTTTAAAATATTATTTTAGAAAATGTATTCCTTGAAAAAAAAATTTGAAAAATTTAATAATTGATTTTTTTTTTCATAAAATTTAATTTTATGTAAAAAATTGTAGATTTTTGATTTTTTTTCGAAAAAATTATATTTTTATGAATAGCTGTGTATTTTTCAAATTTTTTCCCAATGAAATTAATATTTGTAATTTAATTTTTGAAAATACTTTTAATTAATGGAATTTTTTAACCTAGCACCCCCAAAAAAAAAAAAAAAAATTAAAAAATATGTATATATATAACTCTTCGCACGCCCCTGATGTCATTCGTATGAATTGTTGAACCGATTTTAATACAAAAATATAGAGCGTCAATTAGTCATCATTGAATTTATACATATAAATTTGTATTATATACTCTTTTTAAACTCGAACAAGTCTATAAATCATTCCTTCTCTCCGAAGAACAATTTCAAGGATAATCAAATCACGAAATGTATTATGAATACATGTTTATACACAACTTACATTCCTATATAGGTATTACGTATGTAGAGATAAAATATATGGAAATATATATATTTTATATATCGATGAAGCGTTTTGCAAAAATTTATAAATCCTTCTCTACGGATGTATCTAAACACATTGAGCAAACGTACTATCTATACACGACGCAACTTTGATATCTACAATGACAGCTTTTTTACTCAATAAAATATGTATCCCGTCAACATAAAAGTAAGCTAGAATGATTTCTCTCCAAATTGATTCAGTACTCTGCAATGAATTATTGTCGTTTTCTATTAACAAATTTTTTCTATTTACCCGTAGAAAAGTCACAAATTACACTTGAAGTTGCATTAAAAGAATAAACAAAGTGACGGATTTCAGTTGGTATATCGTGGCCAATGTAACCTTTTTAAGTCAAAAATGGTCTTAAACTATAGTTAATATTCTTGTGTCTTAACTCATCCCATAAATTTGAAATCAAAGTCTATAATAGACTCAAATATGTCTATGAAACATTGGTCTGTTAGTATAACAGGCGCTAAGATCAAATCAATTGTGTTATGCTTCAGCTGTCTGATGGATCTCTATTTTTCCCGGCAGGAACGTTGTTCCATCAACAAACATAAGTGAAATTTTGGTCAGCATGAGGAAAGATGCACGAGATGTAAAGAAAATTGAATTTAAGAAAAGAAACGGCGTTGCGCCGTTCCGAGGATTTTTGTACACAACGACGTTGAATGAGAATCAAATCAATAAGGTCTTAAATGTGACTGTCATTCCAATCTAGACCCTGCAAAAGATTTGATGACTTGTTTCGAGACTTATGATCAAGATCATATCTCAAATAGGTCCTTGAAGTGGCTGAGAAATGACTACTAAGACTTCATTGGGAAGGAAATATGGACCCCAGCAGTCCATATCTTAATCTGATTGATTATTTTTGTGGGACTATGTTGAATCTAAGATCAATCCTACATATCATCCCATCAAGGTATATATGATTGCCTCCATCAAGCAGACAATAACAACATGCCAAAGGACTATCTTGTGAACGCTTGCTCCTCCTTCCGGGCCCAGGTCGAGGCTGTAATTGATGATGGAGGCGGATACATCCAAATAGTTTTTCAAAATTCAACTTTCATATGTACGATTCAAAGCAATTTTAAAGTAAATCCGACAAAAAGTGTGACCTTGATGACAATTTAAAGATTTTTGAAAAATGCGGCGATTTGATCTTCATACCCTGCTGTATATTAAATAAATTGGAATTTCCTTCTTTTCTAGATTTTTGTTCAAGATAGTTTTAATGTTGATAAACCACATATTTCTTCAACTACAAATGAAATTGATGTACAACAATTCGTTTGTAATTTTGGTTTTATTTATTTGTTTATTTTGAGTTTACCCAACCCAATTGAGGACTTTCCTCCAGAGCCTTTATTTATGTGTTTTGTACATTCCTATGAATAAAAGAGGTGGGACACTTATTATTATTACTAATGTTCATTGGGTTATAGTTATACATCCATGTGTGTAAACATAGATTGGTGCCCAAATTCAGTGTCATTTTTGATTGCATATTTTGTGGCTCATTTATTTATGCATTGTTCTTGGCAATTAAATCATTGATAAACGTGTTGAGCCATTTTTTGTTCTCTTTTTTTTTAATTATGAATTTAAGAACTTAGTGTTTTTTGAATAATATTAATTTAATTAATATATTCGCAAGAAGCCCGTATTTTGTATCTTAACGTGTGTAACCTACGCATAGTAGGTTTTAAAATATGAGAACCCCTTATTTTTTTTATGTTCGTGACATTTATGTGTTTATTTTTTAATATTATTTACAAAATAGATTTTTCTGTCTTTTCCAATGACGTTTTTGTTTTATAAAAATTCATTTTTAGATTTTTATAGAACGTTTTGCAATGTGTGATCTTCCATTTCTTCGTATAATTATCAAAGGACAGGTTTAAAGCATGAAAGTTTCTTGAATGATACTACCCTCCCTCTCCCAGTGTATAAAATCTTAAGTGCGTCCCTATTTCGTGCGTATTGGAAGAGTTACTCATGCAAATCTTTTATCCATTCCAAAATATTGCATCATTCAACGGCTAAGGGAATGATGCATTATTGGCTTTAATAGATATAATACGTAGGTGTGAATGAGACTTCGTGATAAGAATGTGACAGATCTAGGAGATGCACATCGCGCCAATATTTCGTCTCAATCAACAAATTTTCAATTATTTGCAAATACTTTTTATCAATCTATTTATTATTATATTTATATGAAGTCATTGATTTTTACTTTGAGTATTGAGGGAAGCATTATTCATCCTTTGTTTATATTAAACGTTTAATTTATCCATTTAAAAACAAAGTTTTCTGTCAGGTCAAAGGAGCAATACTACTTTGTTTGTTATTTTTGTAATTTAAAACTAGGGAACAGCTTTCAAGGAGAGGGTCAACTCACATAATAGATATATGTCAAAACTGCAAGTGTTGTTAGTACGGAGTATTTGAGCTTTTAATGGATAAATAATTTGAAAGTGTATTTGAAGTTGAAAATAAAATGGAGTAACTTTACACAAAATATAATAGCAAAATATACCTATGTTTTGCACTAAGACAACAATATTGGAATAAAACTACGGGGACCACATGTAATTACAATATAATAGTTTATACTATCTTTTAGAACAGGGATCGGCAACTTGATGCGGCTCTGAGATGGGGTTCAGTAAATAGTAACATTTTCTTTCAGATAATTATTCTATTTAAATGTAGATCAAAGCTTGGATGCACGTTTCAAAACACCCAAAATAAGACTTTTTGTTTGCTGCATATATATAATTAAAATTTAAGTGCAACTTTTTAATTCATTTGAAAAATATCTTTAACTTGGCATTTTTGATTAGTTCTTCAAAAAATTTCAGAGGATGATCCTAAAGTTAAAATAAAAATAATAATTAAAAAAATGTATACAGTAATGGCTTCATTTTAGATGTCAAAAAGTATTTGCAGCCAAAATAAGTCTCTTAAATCATGTAAAGCTTCTAAACTATAGATAAAGTTCTGAGATATCTGAACTCTTCCCACAAATTTGAATAAGAAGCCGGCTCAAATAAGTCGATGAAATATTAACTGTACAAATATATCACGTAAAAAAAAACTAATTTTCTCTTATCCTTGATTTTTGTTCAAGATTATTTTATGTTGGCGTACCACATTGAATTGAAATAATGTACGTATGTTATTATACCGTGTGTTTAGAATTTCAATACTCATTCTTTCTTGCTACGTACTAAGTACATCGCCTTATTTCGAACACAGTTATAATTCAAATTTGCTGAAAATCTGGCTGAAGGACATTTAACTATATGTATATTAGTTGTATTGCCTTCAATGCCAAATTATTATTAGTATCAAAATAGAAAGTTATATTGGCCGCAATATGGCCTATCAAATAAAATTTATCCATTTATAATTTCTGTATTGTGATGATCAATTTTGCATACTTTGAGTGCAATTTACAGCAGCTACAAAGGGGGAATCCTGGTTTGGTGCATCTTTGAATATAAGTTGACATTCAATTTACTTAGAATATATGTTATGTGTAAACATAAAAACAATCTTAAGTTAAAATCAAGAAAAGGAGAAAATACAATATTTTCTTTTAGTTTTCACTTCATACATACATACAGGCCTCTATTTCATAGACACCTTTTAGTCCATTTTAGACTTACTATTAAAATTTATTAGATGTTTTAAGATATCCAATAATTTTTACTATAGTGTAAAACCTTCATTTGATTTAAAAGAGTCATTTTGGCCCGATATGGCCTTTCAAATCAAATCTGTCTACTTATCATTCTTTTATTGTAACGATCCATTTTGGCTAATTTAATTGGTGCCATTTGCAGCTCCTCAAAAGGTTTACTAAGAGTAATTTATTTATAGAAATTGACAATAACTGGTCCAATAATACATAAGGAAATCCTCACTCCATTTTGACGAAAATCATTCTTGCTTATTTTTGTGTTGACGAAACACATATGAAAATATTCGAATGTCCATTATATCAAGTCCATCAAAGTAATTATTTATAAATTGGCGTTTGCAAAGAATGAAATAAAGAAAACAATAATGATGAATGACGTGTTAGCCATAAGTTGGAAGCCAAAATATTATGATTAGTAGTATGAGGGTTGTTATGTAACCCATAGTTGGACATATGTATCCTTCCTTTGTAAGTACATGTATGGACGTTGCCTTATCATAAATGTATGGATGGATGGATGTTGCTACCACTATTCAACACCCATTATTAGCATGTTTAAGATACTCCTTTTATACGTTTATTTACTATATACTATGGGTAGATGTAAGTAACAGAATAAAAGGATATTTCAAATACATTTAAAAGTAAGTTCTTTTCTACGTACTCGATTACATATTAAAAAATTGAAAGCAATTACAAAATGATAGATGGTTATTTCATACCTCAGATATACGAGTTAAATTATCCTCTATTTTTTTATAAAACAAATTACCGAATAAACACGTACCAACACACTACAAAAACCCTCTTTTTTGAATGAAAAGGAAACCTGCGGTAGATGGTCAAGTGCTGTAACTCTTTGGTTTTTTGGAATCAATAAAGAAGATCTGTTTAAAGAATTAACTAATTTTAGCTAGAGAAGGAAAAACGGTTGTTGCTTGGGATATTTATTGTTTTTTCTTGATTATTTAACAAGTTGCTCTGGTGTTATCTTCTCCCTTAGTAGTAAGCATTATCCCCTATCTATGTTTTAAATTGTTTTAAAAATGCACAATAAAATGAATATATATGAATTTAAATGGAGTTACAATATTTTCCCTGCTTTCGACTATCTTCTATTACTACTCCTTCTCATAAATCGTAATCCCTATTAATATTTCCTTTTACGATACAAATCTATGCAATCTATGCAAGTTCCTCGGCCCTTCCTTGTAAAAGGCTCCTTTTTTAAATAAACACAGATGTATTTTCATTTTGGCTGTTTTCATACATTTCCATAAGTTGACTCATTGCTGATTTAAAGGAGCTGACTCTACGTATTATGAACTTGAAATAAGTATTACATAGGATTTTAATTTTATCAATCAAAGGTCTCTGTTTATAATTTGTGTCATTTCATACTCTTAAATTATTTTCAATTCAATGTTATATAATAATTAATATTTATTCTCTAAATAATAATTAACAGTTGGCAACAAGAAAAATACAGAAGGCTGACTACCATATGGTTTTTTAAAATGTATTTTCCCATTTGAAAGTCGAGTTTGAAAGTGGATAATAAAGCTAGTAGTTGTACAGGGTTACACAAAAACTAATAAATAGTATAGAAATATAAACTCTTTGACATCACCAAATATCCTACTTCAAATTGGGAATGAAATGTACGGGAATGAATTCACTAAAAATGAAATTACCAGGAATGAAAAAAAAAAACCAGGAATGGCGTGTTTCTAGAACACCCCTAAATACGGAGAGTAACGGATCGATGGAAGAGCTTGCAAATAATGGATACTGTATTGGGAGTACAATCATACACTAACAAATATATTTATAAGGAATAAATCATACAACATATACATCAATATAAGATTAAAATATAAGAATAAATCATCGCTAAAGGATACATTGATTACAATTAATAAATAGCCTGAAAAGTTCAGGGTTTCACAAATAGATGGCGCTATTTTTAAGTTAGTATTCACTTCATTTTCAGTTACTACCAATTTTCACAAGATAGTGATTAATGATTAAAAGACAAATTTCCAAGTAACAACACGGAATTTTGATTGTTTATAAAAAAAAATATGGTCATTTTAAGCCCTTTTTGAGTCTAATTGCGTGAATAAAGCTTCAAATTGCGTTTATAAATATTTCAAGGCAATTTGTTCTTTAGTTTGAGATTTATTGTGTAAAGTGTGACACTACTTTTGTTATTTCAAAACAATGGATCAAAAACAATTTTGAGTTTTAATTTTACACTGATTTTTGATTGGAGAATATATCGTTCAAGTTAACTTGTAAATTTACTTTTTTTTCTTTGTTGATCCCAAGACTTTTTAATCCATGTGTTAAAACGATTCTCCATGTCATATTACTAAAAGTAAATAAAACAATAGTGATACATAACAGGGAATTAATTTACTAGGAAAATATTTATATGGCACTGTTAAACATATGTAAATAGAGGAGACAATTGATCCAAATAAAGAGTATCTCATCAGGGATGATTAATTCCTTAATATTTATAAGAACTTGTATATGTATATAAAAGTAATTTGAGACATAATGGATATTTTCTTTAAAGAAAGAGACAAAGGTTGCTCGTAATATTTTGTAAAAAAAAGTACATTTATCAATTGAAGACTCTTCCAACAAAATATTAATAATAACAAGGACTAATGCTGTACATAAATGTTCCTTTCGTGACTAACTCTAAATACAAATTAAAGTCTGAAGAAACATGACATTTCAAATATGGACTACAAAGATTTACTCACTAGGATCATTACTATGTTTTATTATTTGGATATTACGTCATAAACCGACCAAGCTATGCAAATATTGGATTTATATTCCATATCTAATTCTATGATATACAATATACATATATTTTGTATATATTTATATTGTATATGTAAATTTGAATCATCATATTTAATTAGATAAATGGACAATGTATCGCTCTAGATGACTTAATGCTTGAAGTAAGACAGTCTATGTAAATTAATATTATATTTTATTATATTATCTAATCACGAAATCATTTTTTATTTAATTATTTTTTAGTCTTTGAATTATTTATTGTTGAAGGCAAACAGAAAAGTTAATACATAGGATGACCGGAAAATTTCTAAATATACTTTCATCGTTGGTACTTTTGGAGCAGAAAATATTCGCCGAATGTATTATCAATTCTATAGGTTCTAACTTAAACTTTAGTGTTGTATGTATATGAGTTATCACTTGAAGAACAAAAATAAAAATTGGGAGGAAATAACGAAAAGTAAAGCCAGTCCGAAGGCGTTATATTAAGAATTGTAAATTTTCAGCTTTTTTTTGCGTGCAATTTTAGTTGTTGTTGACTACTTGAACAGTGTGTTTTTTTTCCTAAAGTTTTGTAAGAGAGAACAATTACGTATAAAGTGTAACCACGAGCATGGCATTTTTTTCGAAATTTTATTTTATGTAAAATCCTGAAAAGTACATGTGTGTTCTCATGAATGGTTGAGAGTAATGCTGATGATTTTTTGAAGCTATGTAAGACGTCTGTAGCCACCCCCCTCAAAAATTTTTGTGAATTTTGCCTTTTTATTATGAAATTTCTTCGTCATTCAGGCAAAATATGGAGCAAAGCAAAAAATATAATAACTGAAATTGTTTTAGAAAAAATTTATTTTTTTGTAAATATTTGTAGATTTTTGAATTTTTTTTTCGAAAAAATTTAATTTGAAATTTAATTTTGGAATTTTTTTTTTCGAAAAAATCTAACTTTTTATGTACAGTTAGGAATTTTTTAATTTTTTTTATATATATTTATTTAATCATGCAGACGCCCCTGAACAGTTCTTGTGGTCTTTGTACTGAGTAGAGTTGTATAAAATATGAACTGCCGTCACGTCAAAATAAAAGCAATAGAAAATTAACTTGATAATCCTGACAACTTGAAAATCTTTAGACGAGAGTATCTAGAAAGTATCTGTGTCTAGAAAGGAAATATAGGTAAGAATTAATCCGATGCTGACTCCCAATTATCCCTAAGTCCAACAAGAAATTTAACCATTTACCTCCCTGGAAAACCCTCATTATTACTCTCTGTCCTTCATGAGCACACATGCACCTGATACTCAGATATTCTCTTTTCAAGAATTTAATAATAATAATAAAGATAACAGTTTTGGAAAATAAATAACAATTTTCAGATTACTAATTAGCAAAAAATATTGCATACTTTAAGTTAATATTTTCTACAACTCTAGTGCTCAGCAGTCTCAATATAAAAAGGATTTAATAGAATCCCACATTTATTAAGATGTACATAAGTTATATTTTTAGGGGGCCCTTGTGAAAGGGAGTATAAAGTTTTAGTATCCCCGAGACGTCGGGATATTGATTTTGCAACCTCTAACATCCAATAAATATAAGATTTATTACGGATGTTGTTTCTGCGTATACAATCAGAGGGGGAACTTCACTAATGAGAGACGGGGGGTAATTTAATGGTGTATGCATCTATGTGTGTACGATCAAGGACATGATGGTAAAAGTAATATGTAAATTCCTTAAAAAGGCTGTTAATTCGAAAGAAAAAAAACAAGATAGGGTATACGAAATGGGGCGTCGTCTCCTTCAGTTGTTTGTTTGTACGGATATATTTTTGTAAATAAAAGAAAAACAAATAATATTGAATACCATAGTTAGTATTTGGATGTAATACTTGCAATTGTACTCTGAATGTTTTATCCATTTACTCTTTTAAAAATGCCTTAGAATGTCTGATTTCATCATTTATCATTGTTAGTACAATATATATGTATATTATATATAAATACAAACATTGAACAATAAATAAACAAGCACTTCTTTACAAGGTCGATTTAAATTTAGTGCACGACTCCAACCTTGTGAATTGCTTGTAGGGGGAATGAAAAAAATAACAAAAACATTAGCGAAAAGCAATAAAAATCTTATAATGATCATTATACTATTATTTTAAATATGATTCTTTATTGCGGTTTAATTATTATTAAATTCTTTGTTCATTTCTGAGGTAGTATTATTATTCACTTCTGACTGAACAATGTTTAGACATTACACTTTATACAGAAATAAGAATGATTCAAAAATGTTTGTAGTATGAAAGTACAAAAAATAATGAAGCCGTATTTACTTTATAAAAACAAAAGTCAAGTTACATCATCAGACGGTACCTACAACATTAACAAACCTATGAATTCCATGAATGTAGTTCCTGAATAATATGTATCTATATGTCAAGTTCAAATAAGACGGGGTGTCCGCAGAAGATGGGGTGAAGGGGCTGTAAATTTAATTTTTGTAAACAGCTGTATAACCTTGTATTTCTATTAACCTTGCACTAAGGAAACCCAAGGGAAATTTTGGAAGTCGAAATTTAGTTTACCAAAAAGATGGAAAATATAATTATTTATACATAGATCAATTTGACCAGATCTTGTATGGAATCATCTTATACTACTATAAAAAGGGATAAGTTCCATACAAAAATATAATCAAATGTAAAATACAGTGAGGAACGAAATTAAAAACATTTAAGGCCATGTTGTTAACATATCTATTTTGAATGTTTCAGATAACTACGACGACGTCAACTTCTTTTTTCATTTCATCACCGCATGCTTTATATGTCAATGGTTTAAAAACATTAATATTTATCATTCTTGGAGTGATGACACAACATACAAGGTGGCAGGACAATCTAATAAATTTCAAAACTAATTTGGCGTGTAAAGTAATAACATCTGTTAATCCTAAAATATTTACTATATTTAATGTATCATATTCTTATTTTAGAAGTTAATAAGGGCAACATGTACATCAGAAATCCTCTCACATCTCTGTACCTACCTATGTATAAATAATATTCACATGAAGACATATGATAAAATATATACTATACCTATGTAAAGTTATTATTAATTAAGAATAAAACAGGTTTGTTGCCTACTTTATCTCACTTTGCATTTTGAGCCTTAAAAACCATTGTATTAAAAGTGTAATAACTTTGCTATAAAATTGAGCTGGGCTGAATATATTTAAAAACGGCCAAAGGATTTTTTTATTAAGATTAGCGTATCCTTTAAATATATTTTATAGTAAGAATAACATCTTGGTTTGTGTAAGTGTCATAGCTAGTTTGGATCAAACAGTTACACACTCATTAAAATGGATCTTTTATCATTTCTAGCATCACATCATTATGATAATGTACTATGATACATCTTTCTACAAACATTTATTTGTATCGTATTTCACTCAAGTTGTATATTTATATGGAAAAGGGTTAAAAATTTATGATTGTATGAATCTCAAACGATTAAATCTCCCCAAAATACGAATATATTTCCTTGTTTTGGGGATTATTTATTGTAGGTATGTACACATACTAGGTTATCATAGAGCAATGAAGATCAAATCAGCACATATTCTATAAAAACGCTTCTAATAAAAAAAGTTAACTGCATAAGCTCTGCTTTCAGCTAATCCTTTTAAAAAATGAATGACAACTTTTTCTATATTTAGAAGATATATAATATATATTATCTTGAAGTTTCATAATCAAATTACCTAAGAAATTATATCATTTTTTTTCTTATGTAATATAAAATCTTACAAGTAGTGAATTATTCTAAAGAACCTCACTTTACAAACTGTCAAATTAAATAAAATATATTTAATAGAAAAATTACAGAATATGTTCATATTATAAAAAACAAACAAATAAGTATGTCTAAATTGGGCAATGCTTGTTCGTTTTGTACAGATTATGCACATATATAAAGTAATATTTTTGTCATATATAGACATTTGGATAAATAAATGGGTTCCCTTCTTGTACACCATTGTTATTTATCCATTAATAACATGTATTATAATTATAAAGATCTTATTTGTATTTCCAATAAAGAGGGCATTTAATGTTTATTAAATGATGTCTTATAGCATAATTTTTTTTTTCTATGTATCACACCTGAGTAACGATTAAAACTTAAGTGTCACCTATAACTACATAAGTACTGTGCAATACCTAATACAATTAAAAAGATACAATTGAGGGTTATGTGAGGTCTACACTCCACATGTTATTGTACAATGCCTAAAATCAGTGTTAGCCTGGCTCGAATTTTACAAGGGGGCATGTTCGAACACTGTTTTTCCTTGAGTACATATTTACAAATCTGTCAATACTTTTACGATGAAGTGTTTTCATGTGACACAGCATTGTTGATATGAGTCATTTGGAAAGGCCTAAATAATCAAGTTTTATAAGAATAAAATCCCTTTTTTCTTTAATATCATGGCAAATAGTCAACTATTGGATGACAAAATGGCAGCCAACAAATAAAAGGAATTAAACCTCCCTGTCTATCAAAAATATATCCTTCTAATGCCTAGTTTTGTTATATATGTGCATATAAAATGTATTAAAAATATGTTATTACATCGTTATACGACCTTTTTTCGAAATTGAAAACAATAAATTAACTACTACAAGGGAACAAGCAAGATATTTTTTTTAACTATCCCTTTTTTATCGTGCCTAATCCAACCCATAAAATAGTAATTCTACAAATCTGGCCGTTTTATAAATAATTTCAAAAACATATTACTTTGATTGAATTTAAATATCCGTGTTTATCAAAGGCATCAAGTGGTATTCAATACAATTTTTAAGTTTATTTTTTAAATTTCTTAAAGGCATTTGATGAAGTTTCATCAAGATGTATTAGAGATTTGTCCATTTTGTGTTAAAAAAATTACCAGCTATACCCCACTACAAGATGGCGACTCCTTTAATTATGATGTAATTTATGACGTCAGTTTAATGCTCTATATTTAAATAATTAGTATTTTGCCTTTTTTCAATATGTTGTCCTTTAAAATATTATGCAAAACGGAAGCCACGATCCATTGCTCCAGTTTCTTGAAATGAAATAATCAGTGGCGTCCCCATGGATATATGGAGAGGGAAGGGGACAAATATTGTACAAAAAATTAAATTTTTGGGAAAAAAAGTCCAAAACTTAATTTCAAATATTAAATTTTTTGGCGAAAAATTTCAAAAATCCGTAGCTATTCACAGAAAAATTAAACCAAATTTCAAATAATTTGATTTTCTAGTAAATAAGCCAAAATTCCTTTTCTTTCTTTTGGTGGGGGGGGGGGGCTACAGCCCCTCCTGCCCACCTCTTCTTAACGCCCCTGATAGTTATTCGTGTTATTTCTTCATTATATGGCAACTTCGACTAATTTTAACATTCTGCTATATGTCCAGCCTTAAATCTGGTCATATGATGTATTAATAAAAAATGTATGTAGCCGGATACTCCAGATAGAATGTAAAAAGAGGACATTTAGTCACTTTGGGTTAAGAAATATATAAGGGAATTTCTTTTTCAATCAATAAACTCAGGTTTAAACCTGAAATAAAAAAGTTTTATGTGTTATTCTACCCCTCACCTTGCAACACGTGTATTATTTAATACGTCATAAATACATAGAATTTGAGATAAGCACCTTCAAATATTTCCATGGCGTTAAAGTAGTACTCAACCTCCTGCCGGCTTAGAATCCATATTTTATCATTATACTTTCAAAACATGTTACTACACAGGGTTCAAGTGCTAACGGGCGTTCATTAAGATCATTTATCTTGAATATAGCAACCTGACCTCTTACAAATACAATCCAAATTCCAAACTATTACAATTATTAATTGAATTTCCTTTCCATTAGATACGAGATATTTTGAGAGACGATGGAATCGCATGATATGCCATGAGCTTCTGAACGTGGGAACACACAACTCATTACATAGATATAATGAGTCATATCCCACACAGAGAATGTGTCTTCAAACCTTCCATAATATCGTAAAATCCTCTTTAATAGTAATGTTTTCCAAATATATATATATGTTCAGACTGTTGATATTTATTTGTTTAAACAGAAATCACGAGAAGTCGTAAAATCCTTCCTGATGTAAGAAGAAAAAAAAATAACTCTAAAGATCCTTCTCACGAGAAATAAATATGCCTACATACTCGTTTATTTATAAGTAGATGGATATAAAACAAGAAAAAGTTGATCCATGAAAAAAAAAAAAATAATTATTTAATCTGACTGTTCTCTAGATTTCTACAAATAATAATTTATCCATGATATTTCAGTCTTTGCTAAAGTTGCTTATTTCCAAAATCATGAATAAGTTTTTAATATACTTTTTTTGCAAAGAAAATTACATAATTGTTACACGAATAAAATGATTAAGTCATCATAAATATACATATAAGTTATTATGTAATTTGAATATTTGTAGTTTGAAATGTCTCATTATCTAAGGACACTGCTTTAATCAAATCTTCAATCACATTTCGATAATATTGAGTGAACAATATAAAATATATCTGAGTAGGTAAGTAGTAATGTTGGATTTTTGCCTGAAAATCCTAGATCGGTCTTAAGCCCTTATAGCTTTGTTAGACCGAACTCATTCAGTTCTTTAAAAAAGTTCAGTCTGTAACCGTTTCATGAAAAAAAAATCAATCTGGCTTTATCCTACAAAAAAAAATATATCTAAATCGGTCTCATTGGAATTAAATCTAGACGGATTTTAGACATGTTCCTGCAAATCGTGAACGAATTTTCCAAAGCTCAGCTTTATGAATATTCTCAGAAGTTAAAAGTGTTTGGTATGGTTTTAATTATTTTTACAGGAACGGAAATACATTCAGTTCATAGAAGGATACGGAAGAAGTTGCTCCACTATGTGCCAAATCGAACTGACATTGGACTGAGTCGCAACACTAGCTCGTAGGTAGTATATAAAATTGCATGTCTGGAGATAGTGTTCATTGCTGTATTAATGTACTTTTGCTTCCTTGTACAATATACATAGATACGTTAAATAACAATCAATAATAAGCATGATTTTCAATCAGGAGAAGAAGAAAAAAGCCTAAATGTATGTACTACTATGTCAAATTATGTTAATAATATACATCATGGAGCACTATATACAATACACCTAGGGACTATTTTATACATACAAACAGACAAACCTTGCTTTATTAATATAAATTTGATGGAGTCTGAGGTTTATTTCCTTCATTTTAATGACTGTGGCTTACTGATGCTGGAAAATCTTAAATGTTGAGCCAGTGTCGTAACTACGAGGGGTACTAAAAGGCCGTGCTCCCTTCTGCCATATTTAATTTAAATTGTATAAGGCTAAAGCTGCATAATTGTGATCATAGATTATTCTAATAAAAAAATCTTCTATTTTTTTAATTTGCCCCAGATCTGTGACTACATAATTTAAAAAGTATATGACTAATGTAAAGAAAATTATCTTTAGAAAAAAAAGAAGTCATAAACAACTTATGTAAAAAAAAATGTCATAAACAAATTATGAGAATAATAAAAAGTTTGGAGTACCCCTCCTTGTATATAAGTATTTTTACGCAATTGTGTTCAGCGTAAAAACAATTTAATACATTCTCCCAAATTCAATAAGGGATATATTTAAAAATTTCGTCAAAAAGTAAAATTAAAGTTCTTAATAAAAATAACAGATGAAAATTTATAATAAATTAGTCAAACTCAACCCTCTCAAAGAAAAATTATATTGAGGACCCTGATGAATAGCCCTTCATATTATAAGAATACACTTCTTCTACATCAAAGACCCCTGGGAATGCTCCCAATGGGGAGTATAATGTCGATTTCTACCATGTTTAGATTCATTTACAATAATGTAATTATTTGAGTAGACAATATTAGGAGTATCGAGTTCTTATAATAAAATTATTATATTTATAGCAGGTGTTTTATTCATCAAATCTAACTAAAATATGTGAAGTTGTTGCCAACGATCTTGTGTTTAGATTTATTTGATGTGAACTTCTCCAGCTTGAATAACATTTGTGATACTTGGGAATGACTGAGTTGTCTTGGAGGCATGGCAAGGGGCAGAGTCATCATAAGAAATTGTGGAACTTCAGTCGGATCACAGGCAATGGCTCTTGCATATTGCCGATTAATGTTTCAGTCCACCAAAAACTTTTTCATCGACGTGCACAATGACTTTTGAAGACCCCTTCTCTTTTCAGTTCTTAAAAAGATATGGGCAGCGATCAGCTCTTATTGCCTAGGTCTTCTCTGTAAACATAGTTTTATATGAAAAAAAATATGTCAGCCCGATCAAAACAAAATAATTTTTAGCGCGAAATTCAACGTTAGAGCCGAAATATAACAATTTGAAAAATTCTCAATTTATCTAGAATATTCTGTCTATTCTCCTAAATATACATTTTTACTCATTTACCCTTCACCAATGATAATAAAAAAATTAACTAGGATTTCTTGAATGGATGCGTGAGAAATTTGTTTTGAAGAATCCTTTGAATTAAAAATAATACCGTCATAAAATGTCATCTTCAAAATATTATCCATAATTAATTATAATTTTTATTATCTTTTGTAAAAGGAATATTAAATCAATTTATTGTATGTCAATTAAAAATATTTATTGTTGTGAATGGGAGACGTTTCCTGCCATTCCTTTTGAGTAATTATGTTTCTTCCATCCTCTTAAAGTTATACAGTGGATTGATGTAGATTACGACTTTTTCCATAATAATTCCAATTTAACAAACTGCAAGATTGTTAATTGGTTACTCACAATCTTGGCATAAGATGTAGTAACTTTATACCATGATACAAGATATTCTTATATTTTTTGTGAGTCCTTGAGATAGGTATTTTGTGGAAACTCTTTTATTTTTAAAATCTTCTATATATTAAAAAAGAAAGACTATTTCCGTACTCCCTACCCTATCATTTAAGTAAGGGAAGGATTTACACCACTTACAGCCATCTACATAAATACACCCTCAAATTGGCTATATTGGGAACTCTCATCACGTAGTCTACAATATTTTGATATCATTCTATTAGGAGGACGTTTATGTATGTTTGAAAATATTCTATTTACGTATTAAGAGTCTAAAAAAATTTCCGTTATGAGATTAATTTATAAAGATAAAAATTGAGTGTATTTTGGGCATATTAAAAAGAAGCAAAATTGACATAGAAACCCCTCACAATTTGAATAATGTTTTCGAAATGAGCAGCTTAGCTGTCATACCGTTTCATTATGTGAGCTACAAGCAGCTGTGATGAGAAGGAAATAAAGTAAGAAAATAATTACTCCGATGTCGATCCTCAAACCTACTCTGGGTTCAACAAGTACTTACAATTATAACTCTGCAAAAGGTCCTACGGGTAAATCTACGTCTTTTATGAAGACATAAAAATGTTCAATCCGGTTTTGTATATATCAATGATAGCCTGTATGTAGTAGAGAAGGAAGTTCACTCCTCAGAAATTATATATAAGGATTGCAGCTTAGGAAAAGTAAATTCAGTCTTCGGGTTGCCTTCTCAAAAAAAAAAAACATCTTCTATACCCCCCCATTTCTCTTCTCATGTTTCCACTTTGAAAACTATTGTATTAAGCACTCTTAGTTCTTGGGGGCCTGCTGGAGCTTGGGGCACTATGCACTCTGCGTATAAGGTAGCTGAGGGCATGTTTGTATCTAATATTATGTCCTAGGCCCAAATTTTTTAGCGGTGCCTCTTCTTTTAAGTGCCTCTTACCAAACTGAACCTGTATAAAAAGGAACTGAGACCAAAGACCGATAAAGCTGAACCGAGACCGAGATTGATAGAATCACTGAGCCTGAATGGGGCACAACCTTCAGCATAATAAACCATAAAATGGTATTTTCTCATGATTTATTAGAATCTTATATTTTTGCAACAGTCTAATGTGCATTGTTTTCCTGAAAATATGTAAAGGAATTTCGAAAGATGCACTAATTTAGACACATCATCCAACTCTTTTACAGCATTTTAATTTTTTTTAATTATTTAGAAATTTTGATGAACATACAAACTACATAAAACAAAAAGATGTTAGAATGATTTTTTTATTTTTTTAAATTGAGTGTGAATTACATTTGTATTCTTTGACAAATTATCGTTAACTTCTACTAACAAATTATTCCTATTTTCCCTGTGAAGGTGTTTCAAGCTGCACTTAAAGTAGCCAAAATTAATTGTCACAATAAAAAATGAGGTATTGATATATTTTATTTTAAAATGGCCATATTGGGGTCAATATAAAAATCTTATATCAAATAAAGTTTTTAAACTATAGCTAAAGTTATTGGGTATTTTCTTTTATCCTACATGCCTATAATTGTATTTAATATCTCTATGAAATGCATATGTTTGTATGAAGTGAAGAGAAATTAATTTTTTTTTTTTGATTTTTGTTAAAGATTGTTTTTATGTTTCATATATGCTAAACAGTAGGAATATTATAACTTATATTTAAAGAGGCACAAAAAAAAGGATTTTCTTTGATTAAATAATATGGAACAAACCATTGGTAAATGTAGATCTTAATCATATATGGGGATCTCATTCGTTATGTAATTATAAATACATTGTACATTAATTTGATTGGCCTATACATGTATTGTACACAGTATTTACTGTATATTATGGAATTTAAGATAACTTATTTATTTACTTTGTAATTATTAAATCCTTCATATGTTCTTCACAAAAGCTATGTTTATTTACAACTTAATTTCATTTGTATATATATTTCAAATAATGTATTTTATTTAAAAGGACTCAATTCATTTTGATTGATTATATAGACAGAAATGGAGAATAGAGAAGGATCCAAGTATATTTTAAATTTCACTCATCAATAAATTCTATTTTAGATTTCGCAAAAAAGACAAAATATTAATCAGCAAGTAGATACGGAAAAAATATTGACTTTAATCTTGCATTAAACAAAGACTTCAATTACAACTCATTTGTGTGCAAAGCTAGGAAGTACATTCATCTAATTGGAATGCCAGAGTGCTCAAATGTATGGATAATCTATGCATGTCTTATAATTATTCATTAGACAGTCCCGTTTTGGGGCCTATATTTTTCATCAACCCTGCAAAGATCTTTTCTGCTGGAGACAATAAAAAGACGGGCTTTGGACAAATTAAAGATATCTCAGGCCATTTTTGACGTGGTGCAGAGCATTTTAGTTTTGAAAAAAGGGTATTTTTTTGGCAAAATTGCCCATTGTTTGCCCTCTTGAACCGTTCCAAATATGATGCTATGAGTAAAGAAAAAAACAACTAGTGTTGGATAAATAAAAAAACTAGTACGGTCCTAATCAATTTTTTCAGCCTTAGGATGGATCTATATCGGTCTTTCATGGTAACTACAAGAGCTAAAATTTCATAGTTTGTCCTTTCAACGGTTCAACATAACTGTTTCAATAGACAAATTATCTGTCGTTTAAAATACGAGGTATGTGACTAGAACTTATTATTATATTATGAGTCCTAGGACCGATTCTACCATAAACATAACACAAGCTAATGTTACTCCGACCTTTTTGTTCAAAAACTATTACTTCAGTTAGGGTTAAATTTTGATATGGTATCCACCTTAAAAAAGCAAAGATTGTTTCTATGTATATATTAATATTTGTATACAAGTTACTCGGTTCGCTGTAGGTATATAGTGATCCATGATGTATACATTATATACGTATTTTAATCTAAGAAATAACAATATCGTCGTAATAATAAAATATTGCAGACCTGTGCATATAGCATCCAACATTTATAAAAGGTTGACTGTCTAAAGTGCTCCCTGATTTATATCATAAATGTTTTGATATACTTGGGCACTTTTTCTGTTTGTTTTTGTCATTGGTCTCTTATATATTTCATTATGCATGTGCATTTTCAGTACATGTTAAGATGTGAATTAAATATAAACGCTGGAATGTTAATTTTTTTTAACTAGGGAGCGCTCGAAAGACTAAAGTATTCATCAGCCATCCAATTAATATTTTTTCCTGAATTCTTATTATTCCATTCTTGAGAAGGTAACAAAATGAATTGATATAAGTATCGAGTAGTTACGTGTGAGTGTGCTACTTTCTAATTACTCCGGGCAATGCCAGATAATACCGCTCGTATTTGATAAAACAGAGAAACTGCAAATCATTGAGCACATTTGAGGTATTTACGTTAAGGTTTCAAAGATGTACAACTATTTAGCTGCTTCCCTGTTTCATCAAACATAACATATAATTATTCAACTGTTGTTGAATAGGGTTCTTAAATTGTAAAAAAAAACAAGGTGCACAAGATTATTAATTGATCATAGGAAAATTAAAAAGTACATTTTTTACTCATAGTGCATATTTGGTATGGGTCAAGAGGCCTATGAATGGCTAATTTTGTTTCAAAACTACCATTTTTCCACACTAAAATGGTCTTTACAACTTTAACTATGGTTTGCGAGGCCTAAAACTTTGCCAAAGTCTATTTCATGATTCTGTCCCAGCATAAATATATTTTGTGCAAAAGGATAAAAAAACGGGACAGTCTAATACACATACGAATACTTTATGATAAGGTTATCATCATCTATCGTTAAACGAGGATTCAAGATGCATACATACTCATGAGACTTAAGAATATAGACTTTGTGCTCGTTAAATATGTATGTACAAGATTATACTATCTATGTATTGAGCCTCAATAGGAGAGTGTAATCGATCATAAAGTTTTATAATGTATTTGAAAAAACTGCATAAATCTTATGTAGAGTTTCATATTCCTATATATAAGACCGAATATGGTCACAGAAAACTTGTTTTCTTCGTTGTACATAATATATAATGTACCGGGCGTTCGAAAAGTATTTGACTACCAATATGATGACGATTTTAGAGGTTTTGTAAAGTTCCAATGAAATGTTTCCAAATATATTTTGTGAAGCTAGATTTCGTATCTAACGAATAATTGGTTTAACATTGTTAATTATCAATATAAATGGAAGCAAAAAGGTTAGAGACTCCCACATTGGTTTGCACCGGCCATAGAAACTATGCCATTCTTAAGAGGCTGAAGGTTAACCTTTATTCAATGTAATAGGTTCAGAAAGCTTTTGAAGGATTGGCCTAAAAGTGGAAGACCAATAAAATTGACCTCAAAGGCTGCTAGACATGCATTTGAGGTCAATCCAACAATTAGCAAGTCAAAACTTGCCAGGAAGATGAAGATGATCAAGTCTACAGTCTCTTAAGCTGTCCAATGTACTGGAGAAATATGAAAGGCCTCTGATAACTCAAAATCAAATATATGCAGGGGCGTCTGCAAATATATATATTTATGTAATCCTCCGGACTTCCCTGTTTGGCCTTGCATGTCCCCTGATCTTCGGATTTTTCAATAGAGGATTATTGAGTCAAACCCCTGTATAGTAGGCCAGGGGAAGATAAGCAACCTCAAAGCCTCTGTGTATTCAATTGGAGGAGGATACCTAGGACTTACATTACTAAAGTATGTACTACCTTCAGATCTCACCTGTAGGGTAGTATTGAAGCTGATTTAAATCCAATACATAAATAATAATATTCATAAAGTGAATAAAATAAACTATTTGTAAGATTTTCCTGTACAACCTAGAACCTGATCTAAAATTGCTTATTTTCATCACAATCAAAGTGATCAAAAACTTTTTCAACACCCGATATATTCATATACAGCCACAAGATCATTTTATAAACAAACGAAAATTCATGTCTCCATAGTTTGTTCATCAAATCATGTCCACGTTGATTGTAGAATCTACAGATGCGTATGTATGGATTCCCAAAAATACGTTCACTTATTTTACTTGTACCTACGTACTAATACATATTCTAATAAAATACAAAGTCTGCAAAGAAACTAAAGAGTGAGATGATATTTTTTTTTTTAGTTTCTGTAACATATGTTTCAAACGCTTTTTACATGCTCTTATGTAGGTCAAAACGAGAGTTAACTATTGGGATGTTTAATTCACATTAAATATAAGAAATAATATATATTAAAACACTTTATTAGGCTCTGGAAAGAGAAATAGGAAGAACTCGAGGGATTATTTCTGTTAATATTATAGAAAAATGTGTAAATATCTCTTAATTTTTGTCCTTAACAAATCATTTTTTGAGGTATCTTATATCAATTTCATTTGATAACATCTTTCACTCTCTTGCTAAAGTAAATTACTACATTTTTAATAATTTAAATTGCTTGGTTTTTCTTTTTTTGTGAAAAAAATTCAAAAATTAATTGTTTTCCAAAAAAGTTTCAAAAATCCACAGGTATTTATTTTAAATTAAAAAAATTCCAGCTGTTCACAACATAAATGTTTAAAAAAATTAAAAACACCCACAGCAGTTCATAAAGAAAAAATTTGATTTATAAATTTTTTGTTCAAAAATTTCAAAAATTCATAGAAAATCAGATTAAATTAAAATTTTTGGGAAAATTTTAAAAATTAAATTTCAAATATGAAATTTTTGAAAAAAAAATTTAAAAATCCTTAGCTATTCACTGAAAATTACTTTTTTGAAAAAAAACTTTTTTTTGTAAATATCAAAAATAGATAGATATTAACAAAAATTTAAAAATTTAATTTACTTTGCAAATATTAATTTTTCTTTTTCTTTTTTCTTGATTTACAGCGCTTCTAGACCACCCCTTGCGGACACCCATGGTTCTAGTAATTGGTTCCGCTAATATTCCCAAAACAGTTTTATATGGCAGCTGTTGATTTGTCTACTCTTGTGTTGATTTCTGGAACTCAAATATCAATAACAATTTTACAATATGTATACACCTATTTACTTTTCCTACAGCTATCAATTGTTTCAATTTTTATTCATACAGGAATCTGGGATCAAATTGTCGCCTACTTTAAACCTTGATATTGAAGATTTGACATTATCAAATGAAAAAAACCGGTTACCAAATAGGAAAGCTATTCTCGTTAGCTGACGATACGTAGTTCAGTTAGCATCATGCCATCATCATATGAGGAGATAAAGAGCTATAAGTGGAATGAGGAGCTTTCGAGGTCCGCCGTAGTCATGGCATTGGTTAATAATGGAGGTGAAATCTCCAATTCAACGATTGAGAGTGAATTTACGGACTTTTCAGCGTATCTGTAAGAAGCTAGAGGACACCTGGGATGTTGATGCCACCATAAAGAGGGCACCCAAGGAGGAGGGCGCCGAAGGGAAGGTCAGGGACACCGACTTTGTCAACAAGGTGACGAAGATGGTGAGGATTACCAGATCCATGAAGGTCATGGCGAGGGATCTGGGCTGCCATGAGAAAACAATAAGGGACTGTGTATCTGAGGATTTAAGGTGCAGGAGCTACAAGATACCAACAGACATCCCCATAGCACCAAGACCAGCCTGATGGACTCCATCAAGGAGGTATTCGGCAACATGGACAATGAGATGGTCAGAAGAGCCTGCGGCCGGTTCAGAGGCCGTATTGAGGCCGTTATTGATGCCAACGGTGATTATATCGAATGAATGGCTACTCTATACCTATATACTCGTCATAGTTTTGATTTTCAATAGAAAAGTTAAAAAATGTATATTTTGTGTTGTTTTTTGTAGAAAAATATTTTGGCGACAATTTGATCCCCGGTCCCTGTACATCAGACATAAGTAGCTCGAGTTGACATTTTTGTTGGAAAAAAAGGATACAACTAGACGGCGGGAGAGAGACGCATGTACTACTAAATTAAGTTGTTAATGTCAGCAGCCTGTTAAATAATTTTGAGGGAGAATATGAATTACTGCTATAAAGATGAGAGTATTCCACATTTAAAATAGCACTAGTGCAAGGAAAATACTATATTTATATTCAAATTAATACCTAAATATATTTATTTTTTATGCAAATGCTTACTTTAAAGGGAGAAAAAAACGACCGATTAAATAATGAAAAAAAAAAAAAAAAAATAGCGCACACAACAACGATTATTCCTTTTTTAATAGGTTTAACGTAGTTTTTTTAATTACAAACATGTCAACTCAACAAACACTTAAGCAAGCATTATTCTAAAAACGGATGATCAATACTCAATCAATTTCCTGATAACTTGCAACTCTTGCATTCCATCTAAACCCGGATTTTTATTTATACGTACACTATTTATTCATAAAAGTAGTTGGGCATTTCCATTGCATGAGTAAATTATTTGAAAATACTTGGAGCGAACGTAAAACTCACCTATAAACGATTGTGCCAGAACTTTATTTTATTTATCATTCAAAAAAATCGTATAATTCGATTATTACACTCATTGCCTAGATGAATCATTACACTCTATTAGGAAATTCTATGTTCCATTCATGACAAATATATCCGTCTCTTTTATGCTGATAATTTAGATGTATGGAGATATTAATATCGTACGTATTAGTATATATTTTACAAATGTGTGATATGTCGGATACCTAAAAATTGTTATACTAATGTGAATAAGAACATCAAAATTTGAAATTTGCTTATATAATGACGTGGATGGATTTCGGTATGAAAATCACACAGCCAGTGTAAGACTGTTATGAATTTTAGTGGACATAACTAATTTTGTACTTTAAAGAAGTTCGGTATGGTCTGGTCTGAGATAAAAATTCAGTATAGATCAGTCTTTTATAGATTGAGACCAAGAAACTCGGTTCACAATTTGAAAACGAATAAATTTTGGTCTAAGATTACCGTCTGGACCGATATGTCGGTCAAAATTGCTCTATAAAAAAACCACTCAAGGCCAAAAAAAAAAAAATTATCAATGCAAAAAGGGGGAATGCATATTAATTTTGCGAATTAAGATACATAAATAATATATAGATTAATCAATTGTAACGCAATTATTTGTATATTACAAAATTATAGCCATTTTCTAACTTTTTTAAGGAACGATCTAGATCAAGGATGTCCAATCCGTGTCTGGGGGTACCATTGCGGCCCACCGAATGTTTACGGGCAGCCTACTACTCATTCTCACTTCTAGAAGTAATTTTTAGCAAAATTGTCACAATATCATCAAAACGCGTAGAACGCACATAAAACGTACAGACATTGAAAAATATGTCTCGTCATTTTGTGTTTTCTTAGACTCTTACATGGTTGCCAGATTGGCCTTTTCCTAAACATTTTGGCCATGAAAAATTAGATTTGGCCTTTTTTTATATTTAGCCTAAAATTGATGCATATTTGTATTTAATAGTATTGTTTCACCTATGTAGCCATTTTTCATTAAATTTAATGTAATTTTTTTTTAAAGTTTTGTGGCCCATTAAAATATTTCAAGTGGCAATATGGTACATTATGTCAAAAGTTTGGGCTGCCTTGTTTTAGATTATTACTTCTATGTACATTGTAGATATTATTCGTTGCAAATATACTTGACGGATACTTTTCTCCCTAAATAGAAAAAAAGTCTATTTAATCTATTCCTTTAGAAAGATGTAATTTAAGGACTTTCTACACTTTAATCAATAAACCCCTTTCTAAAATGAGAAGTTTTGTAGAAACAAAAGACCACTATTTATCATCTTCAAACGATGGTTTCCTTACCAAAACAATGTGTTTTTCTTACCACAAATTATTTTATTTTTTATTTAAATATGGATTCCATATCTGTAGGAGCATAATTATAAAATATACGACTCCGTCCTGATAGACGTGGAATTGAAACTTTAAATGGAGTGCTTATTTAAATAAATAAATTCACGATTCCTTATTTGCTTATGCCATAGGTAAATACAAATGTTATAAAAACGCAGACAATTTAGGAATGCAAATACGAAACATCATTAATATAAATGAATCAGTTATGACGTAATGGTTTTTCTTTGGAAAAAAAATCAAATATTGAATTTTTTGATATAAAATTTCGAAATATTAATTTTTTGATAGAAAATTTCGAAATATTAATTTTTTGATTCGAAATATTAATTTTTTGATAGAAAATTTCGAAATATTAATTTTTTGATAGAAAATTTCAAATATTGAATTATTGTGAATTTTTTTCAAAATTCCTTTATTTTCACAGAAAATTAATTTTTTGGGAAATAAATTCAAACATGAATATTCAAATACTAAATTTTTTGAAAAAAAAATCTCCAAAATCTATAGTTTTTCAGAAAAAATTAAATTGTTTGGAATTATTTTAAACATGAAATTTCAGACACTAAATTTTTTTCCAATATATTCATTGTTTTTTACAGAAAATTATATTTTTGGAAAAAATATTCCAAAATAAAATCTCAAATATTGGATTTTTGGGGAAAAAATCCAAAAATTCATAGCTATTTACAGAAAATTACATTTTTGGAAAGAAGTTTGAAAAATTATTTTTTTTGTGGAAAGAAATTTTACATATTAAATTTTGCCCGAATCTCCTTTTTTAAGAAAATAAATCTTTAAACGTTTTTTTTAGGAAAAAGCAAAAATTCCTTTATTTGGAAGGAGAGCTTCAGCCCCTCCAGCCCCATTTCCTGTGAATGTTCTTGCCCTTTCATGATTACTAAATGTAAAGAAACTTAAATTATCGAATCAAACCAGTTTGTTCAGGCTCTTTCTTTATGACGTTATGAGGTAATCATAAATGACTATAATTTGAAGGTTAAACCTATTTGTGCTATATATATATATATATATAATGCATAGTGTATTTACCAATAGGGAAAATGCGTTGGACGATTAATCTTACTGATCTGTGATGACAAATCATATCTGGCAAATCAATAGATTCATTATGCTTTTTGATACCTGGGTTATGTGAGTGATTCTGACCACTGATTATAACATTCATTGTCTTTTTCATAAAATTATCTTTAAATGCAATGCAATCGATCTCTATTTATACCCAAAACAATGGGGTTTTATGTATTTCAGAATAATGTTTTTACTCAATGAATAGATGCATTTTGAAATTCAAATTCATTTGAGTTGAATAAACTTTGATTTATCACCAAATATTTGACCCTATTATGTATATATAACTATACTACAAATTTCTATAAACAAATTATTAATATTTACCTGTTGATGTCTTGCAAATTCCATATAAGTTATCCAAAATTAATTCTTACAATAAAAGAATAAGAAATAATTTGAGTTTATTTAAAAAAGACTATTTCGGGGCCAATATATATCATTTAAATCTAATAAAGGTTTTATAACTATAGCTAAAGCTCTTGAGTAACCTAAATTATAACACAAATTTGAATGCAAGTATATAATTGACAGAAATGTGTCTATCAGATATATCGTAGGCCTGTACGCATAAATGAAATAATATAATTAATTAAGATTTTCTCCTTTACTAGATTTTTGTTCATGCTTGTTTTTATGTCAACACACCACATATGTTCAAGATTTGAATACAAGTTCTAATCAACAAAAAAGAATGTGTTGTTTTTTTACTCTTCCTTATGCCGCTGGACTCTTTTTCAAACTATAAAAATACGAAATTAATAAGTTAAATATTTTGTTTATAGAGGTTCATTACTATTTATAATCGTTAAAATTGTTGTTTTATCTTTTGAAGAAAAAAAACACTGGGTAGCAAAAATTCATTAAAGAAAAAACAAAAACAAAAAGAACATATTAAGGGTTAAACTCATCAATAAACAATTGAGTTTCATGGCAAATATTTCACTTGATTTGAAGATCTTATCAGAGTTCCCATTGGATGGAATGTTTAGTTGTATATATATTGACTTAAATATATACATATGTAGTTGACAATTTATTTTTGAGGAAAACAAATATATTAATGAGGTAATTTTTTGTACCTCTAGTGGAATGAAGGGTAAAATAGACAAAAGTTTTACCTGTGTTATTTGAAATCATCATTGGTGCTTAAATGTTATATCTTTTATATAATAAATCAAATTGTTGTGATTGTATAGAATCTCAATGATGTCTTATTAAATATTTATAATACATAGGTAGTGCTGTCATCTCGAGTTTGTTATTGGAGGGGAGGGTTGACCATGGATGACTCATCATTGATATATCGATGAATAGTACTATTGAAAAAAGCTCAGGAACTCAGACTCACTCATTATTACGTCCTTGATGTTATATATGCTTGTAATGAGCAGTAATAATCAAGATTCCGAGTGCTTTGAGTACTGAGAGTATATGTATATCCAAATTTGGAGGGATGTTTTATAGATTCCTAGCCTAAAGTTGAGTTGCTACATCTATCATGCCTCTAGATGTATATCTAATTAATAAAACAATGTTTGTATGTATGTCTATATGATTGTATGAAGAACAATAATATACATTAAGTATATTTACTTCTCTAGGAATGACTGAGATAATAGAGTTGGTGTGTGTCTTTTATAGGTTTTAGGAGGATAAAACTTTGCATGAGTATCATTATTGAACCAGGCAAGGCTAAGATGGGGTTCCAATTTTCAGATTGCCCAAAAAACAGATTTTGTTCAAGGTAACTAGATAAGTGGTTGAGCTATAAATTAAAAAAATACTGGTGTATCAAAAACCAACAGCATGAATAAGAACGTTCTCCAAATTTATTATAAATCAAAAAGTTATGGCAAAAAAAAAAAAGGAAATCGGTGAAAATTGCATTTTTATTTTAGGTGCAAAAAAATGAATTTCGTAAATCAAATAAAATTTGTAGAAAATTGTTTGGAAATTCGTTTGACACATAAAAATTGGTGTTAATTGAAATATCTGTAATTTTTTGATTAATTTTTTTTATATTTTTTCATCAAACGTAATTTTTCAATTTTTTAGAGGAAAGACCACAAACAAATACATTTTCGATATAAAATTATTTACCTTAACATTACAATATATTGTTTTCAATTTTGAGAACATTTTATAACATAATTTTTTTAATATTTGCATAAAAGAACCAGTTATTGAGGTTTATTATTTTGACGACATTATTCTCCATAAAATTTTTTGTTTTGCATGTATGAAAAAAATCTTGGTAGGTTTTGTGTTTCTTTTTACAATGTCAATGAATTTTATCAACTACGTTTTTACAAAATTATTTCAAAACAGTTTTTTTAAATTTTCTTAGGTAATTTCGATTTGGCAATTTTTTGACAAAAGTAAAAGATTGACTTCTCATTCTAGACAATTTTTTCATGCATATTTATATGTTGGGATGTTATTTCAAATTTCTAACGCAATTTTTGTTTTTAAATTCATAATTATAAATTTGATATAATGCATTATAGAATACCCTAAAACTTTCCCGCAACGAAGGGGTCTAAACAATAAGAAAATTGAACTGACCATTGTAATTATCATTTCCCGTTCCCTCCTTGGACCAAACAACGCCGGGTAAACCTTTGCTAATAATATTATAGTCATCAAACCTCAACAATTATCCATTTCAAAGTAAAAAGGTTATGTCATTGAAGATGTTTTTTGTTTGGATGAGAGGGAATGTCATGATAAATTAAACTTTGAAAGGACAAAAATCATTAAAATGTCATTTTCATTCTCTCAAATAACAGGCATTTAAATCACTTAACTTCTTTACTCTGAAAGGGATAATTTTTGGGGTTTGACGACTCTCATATGCAAGGTTCTTTGAGATAAATGCATGTACACGTATAACAGACTTAAGTCACTTTTACAAAGGACAAATATTCTAAATTCAAAAATTAATTAATGTTCTAGGAACACATACTCGTAGGCGGTATTGGTTTAATCATAAGCGGATATTGGGGCAAAGAAAAATGTGTAGTCTTATTATAGTGGAATATAGGATTTTTATTCAGGGATGTCAAGTTCAAATTTTTATTAATCTAGTTGGCATGTGGCAAAATTTGATATTATTTGACAGATTTTTTTTTTTTTTTTTTCAAGAAAATAAAACAAAATTAACAGCCTTAATTTTACTTTTAGGCATGTGTATTAATCTATTTCGAAAATATTAGAAATTTGACAACAAAATTTTTCATCAGAGCCAGGAGCTCTTTTATTCACAATACGTACATTACACAATTTGTGCATCAATGAAACATTAATGAACAGAGCTGAGGTACAGCAGTTAGAGTAATTCAACTTTTTTTTACTTGTCTTATTGAGAACTACTTGTATTGTATCAAATATCAAAAAATGATACAAGGGTGATACAGATTCAAATGTTGTATCTACAGATCTAAGTATTTTTAGCAATATTTGACTTTAATAATGTATCGAATATCTAAAAATGCAGACATTATGTGTATGTGGATGTAAATATTTCTATCATTCAAACTATTATTTGTAAGGTTTTTGTTTGTTCTAAAACGCAACTGCTCAATTAGTTTTAGATTACGAGCACTTCTTAGTAATCTAAAACTAATTACAAATAACAACAATAATAACAATTCTGTAGTTTTAGTATAATAGGATTTAAATCATGTTTATATTTCAGTTAGACAAAAGCATCTTTTAGGAGACGGGCACCTAATGCATCTCGCTGTTATGGAACTGATGGAGTAGATGGATAAAGATAAAAGGAGAGTAGAAATAGTCTTATATATTCCCGTAGAGCTCAGTCTCGGTGCAGTTCAGTTCAGTCCTGCATATCAGCTTTAAAACTCCTAAAGTTTGGTCCTTCACTCAACTTTATTTCATCTCTTTTTAAAATCAGTTCTAGTACTGACAGTCCCGTCCAGCCCAGTCGGTCCAGTTCAGTCCAGCATATCAGTCCTAAAACTTATAAAGTAATGTTCCTTCAGTCAACTTGATTTCTTTTTTCTTTAATCAGTTCTAGTACTGACAGGCCGAAGGACCGACATTCTTAAGGACCGGTCCTAATACTGGATTGGACCAAATAAACATAGACTGACACACCATTAATTGCACTTACATGTAACCAAGGGTAGGTATGTATATGAATGGCATTAGGTAAATATAAGATTATTATGCTATTTATATACATGTACTCGCTTTTATCAGAATTTACAGTGAAGAGCTCAATCAGAAACGCCCATAAAATGGGTCGATTTGTTTTTTCACTTTCAATACTCCCATTTTTATTCATTCAAATCATGAGGCGTACATACTTTATATGTATACTCTTATTTTCATCCAAGCAGCATTCCTTCAAAAGCATAACATTATCCAGTATTTTGAATTTGTATGATATTATGTAACAAGTACCCCAATAATAATTATCTATGCAAATTAAACATCCAAGTCTAGTTTTTTCTAGGGTGTCTCTTTTCTAGTATGTATGATGATAGACTTGCATTGATTATATTTTATATTAATTAAAAAACTTTGGCATATTGTTTGAATATTATAGATATAATTATATGTTGGTAACTTTGAGAACAGACATATTTGTTGACAAATACACCTTTATAAAATATAGTACTGGATAATGTGTTAGAACAGGGATTATCAAAAGGCGACCATGGGGCAAGTCCAGCCTACAAGTGCATTGATACGACCTGCCAAAATTATTTATTAACAATTATAAGTAAATAAAAATGCATTTGATGTTGGTATAATTAGCCTAAATTGTGTCTTTATGGTGAGATTGACATGCTCTACCCAATAATTTCGGGAGGAAATCATTTGCCACCAATTACTTCTACCGGTGTTAGGTAATGCCCTTTTTTTAAGGAAACACCTTTACATCCATCAACATTACCACTACGCTAAATTATTCAAAAGTAAAATTGATCCAACGGCCAATTTCACTGTACCCTAGTTGGATCCTATATATATATTAAAGATGCTAGTTTGTTTTCTATGAGATGATTGTAGTGAAAAGTAAAAAGTCCTACTGAATTCACTCATGATCATTTAGAATTGCGACAACCAGTCTGGATACGAACTTTAAAAAGATTGCTCATAATTCACGAACAAATTAGAGTTATATTAAGTATAAATAAAACTATTCCAAAGTCAATTCCTTTTATGATATATAAAAGTATTCAATGTTCAATTAAAATTAAATCCAATATTTCATTATTGTCACCTACGAAATGATATCTTCATCATTTCATTTTAGCTAACATCCAAAACTGTTGAGAAAGCCTTTTCAAAATCGTGAAGAATATATAATAATAAGATCACTAAAGTGCTAGGATTTGTCATAGGGGGTTGGATTTGATAAATTTCCCGGTGACGTCAATAACTTTTAAAAAAATAAGGGTCTTTTCACTTTACCAAAAAATGATAAAAACTTTTTCTTAATAATTTTTGTTTTTTTAGAGAAAAAAAAAGTTTTATTACTATTTTTGACCTTTTTCAAAAGGGCAAACTTCTTTTGGCTCCCTTTTCCTAGATTCTGTCAATATTTCGTTTGATTACGTTTTTGTTTAGAATTGAATTTTTTTATCTTCATTCTTAATAGTCATTTTTACTGAAAAGTTTTTTTCATTTATTTTTGTGCATCAGATCACTAATATCTTGTAGGTTACATATCCTTTTCAAGGATTTCAACAATTTTTAAATTTCTGTCCATCATATTCAAACAATTAACATGTTTTTTAAACAATAAAAACTATAATCAATACATGTCTGAATATAATATTATATGACTTTTTAATAAAATAATATATGAGCCCTTTAATTTCCCCCAAAATAATAGAATTCCTTTCTTAAAAATAATTTTGTGGCTTTTTTATAAACAATAATGGTTTATTATTTTCAATGACAGTTTTATAACAACTCAAGTCTTTTTGGGTTCCTTTTTCAAAATTGTACCGATATATAGTTTGATGAATATTTTTATATGCATCTAAAAAGTCAATTTTAAAGAAAAAAGTTATTATTAATGTAGGTCTATCATAAACGTAGGCACAATGTATAAATATTATGGAACAAGTGGATTTATATGGGAGTTTGTTGATTCACTGATGATGTCATACCTCTCTCATCATGAGTTTCACCTTTATCAGTATAAAAGCTATTGTAAGTTTCCTAAAAATATGTACCGATTATACATCTGTATTAGGGGAGACAGTATGCAAGCCCCACGGTTCGGTACTTCACGGTATACGGTTCAGTACAGTATTATGTGTTTTTTTACAAAATTAATGTAGTTTTTCAAGTTTTTTATATATTTTATTCCTTAATAATTTCTTTTCTGTACAAATAAATTATTCCTAAATATACAAAACTTCTTTAAAAGAAAATAAAGGATGATATGAAATATGCAAAAACAGTTGCTTCACTACATTTTCCGGTAATAAAGAAGACCCATTAGCAATCACAATATCGTCAGCTGGCTAAAGAATTAATTTGCTTGATACAGATGTACGTACCTGTACTTGTGAGGTATCGTGCACCTAACTACAAAACATTCGGAAGTTTATTAACATAATCCCTTTGCCATACCACAGGTTCTTCGTCAACTGGGATGCATTTGATCATTTTGCAAGTCATTATCTCTTTTTTGTACAAACAAACACAGAAAGTATTTCTTATATAAAATGATTAAAATCATTCCTCAGTATCTAAATCTATGAATAAAAAAAAATAATAACCAAAATATTATAATATCAAAATATTTAAACAGCGGTATAACCCTGCACCGTAGAAGCCCTAATATCTATGCTTCAAGTTATCAAGTGAGATTTTATGACAGATTTTTAGAATACATTTATCTTTTAGACAGTATTACTGAATAATATATTTTTTCTAACATTACATAATGGGGTTTAACAATATTTACATACTGGATATGGAAAAAGCATAGAAATAGATAAATATCATGTTTAAACGTGACTATGAATAAGAGGAGTGTTTTTGCATATGTAGGTCATCGGTAAAAAACATTATACATCCTTTTAAATTAATCTATTGTTTGAATGATAGATTATATGAATAGAATAGCAATAAAACACTGATGAATTGAAATAAAATTGTGAAAAAATAGACAAATCTCTTTGGATTAGCATTAAAACGGTGATTTTGAATGATTTCCTTTATTTTAAGGAAAAAACAATAGCTGAATATTTGGGGGTATTAAGGAGTTTTAGGATTATCAGGAGTGACTGCAAAAATAGAAATATATATTGGATGAATATTGTTAAAATAATAATAAAATCATTTTGTATCGGCAATATAATATTATTTCTGTATATAGGAAAATTCAGTTAAATCGAATTTCCTATGATTCTACCCCCATAGTAATATTTTTTTCCACTTACTTTGAATTTGTTCTTTTAACTCAAATATATTGACAAGAGTTAAATTATATTATTTCTGATATTATACAATGTGAAACGACACAAATTCTAAACATTTTTTTAAAAATCGGTAACAAGACATCTCAAAATTGCGAATAGAAGGGTGTGCCAACATAACTTCCATTTTGAGAATATCGTTTTTTGTCGGCATTGCAGACAAGTGGTGAAACATTGACGACTAGTGATGGATAGGAGACGGATATGACTCAATTTTTTCAATCAATTTTTACTCTACTATTTGTAGTAGTATTTGCCTTCAAAGAATTTTGCAAATATCAAATTATGAAAAAGGATTTAGGAGACGGATATGAAGGATTTATATTGTTTATACCTTGGGAAATAGAAGAAGAGTAATTGCAGAATGACCTTTTATTTCCCAAAGTATAAATATTATCCACGGATCGGGACTCAATTCCTACTCACTGTTAAGATTTATCATGACGTCATTTATAATCCATAAATACCATATATCATTCCTATCCGTCTCTCAGCTAACATTAGTCATATCTCATCTGCAGTGCCAACTCCCTATACCTCCTTCTACAGCCCCATGCCAAAACTACTAAGTAGTTTAGAAACATAAACTGTATGACGTCACTAAATATCCTTCTTCAAAGTGGGAATGAAATGTCCGGGGAAGAATTTTACATGGAATGAATTTACTGGGAATGAAATGACTAGGAATGAAAAGAGAGAGAATGAATTTACTGGACTGAAATTAACAGTCACGTCTTAACATATACTGTAGATGTATTTGAACTATTATATACAACGGAGACGAATTTACTTGAACAAAAAGAAAGAGGGATCATTGTATATGTACAATGTACACGCCTGCGATACTTCATAAATAGGAGTGCATTATTATTTCTTATATCAAAAATATTATACAATTTACATCAACGATCATAAATGAGTAATTTCAATAGAACAGAACAATATGATGGAAGTAATTTATGGCAGAATGTTCCATGTATACAAGTTCGATACTATATGCACAGATCTGCAATATTTTATCAATAAAACTAACTTGTTATTTCTTAGATCAAAATATGTTTATGATATACGGCATGGAGTACTACATATTGTGCACCCGATGGCAAGCTTTCATACATTCATACAGGCAGACAGACAAACTTTTTGTTTATTTATTAGATTTACATCTGTGGGTATTTGATCCTTAAAGTATTCATTAGTAAGGTTCATTAATATATTAAATCATTGAACCATCATTATTCCCTTTTTGCATTATCCTTATGGCAAGTATTCTAAATTATTCATTCAATATAGTCCTTTCATTTTTGGATAGTAACTTTTACAGTCTGTTTATTTAAATTATGAGTCATGGAAGTTGCAAATAAATGATGTTCTATGTAATGAATGTCAAGATCAAATCGGCGCATTTTTCAAAAATCTTTAAATTGTCACTGTGGCCACATTTTTTATTTGAAAATTGGCTGGAATTGTAATTATGAATGTTGAAGAAGAGCTCAATTGATGCATTCTCCTCCAGCATCAATAAAGGCTTGCATCCGGGCCCGTAAAGAGGACTAAACATTGACGAGGTAGTTACATGGCCTGATAATCATTGTCTCTTTGATGATAGAAATCAGAAAGACATTGATGGCATGAAAGGTTCGATTTCTTTTATATTCAAAGTAGCCCAGACAAAATAATTCATCTGATTAAGATCTGGACTGCAATGACCATATTTCCTTCACAATGAAGTCATAGCAGTGCACATTCAGGTACTTCAGCGACCTTTCTGAGACATAACAAGATACTGAGTCTTGTTGGATGGAACGGATTGGGAAACAAGTCATATTTGAGATCTCCCAATGTTATTATGGACAAAAATAATCGTCAAACCGCAACGTCGTTCCTCCTCTGTAAATTCAATTTTCTTTATATCTGGAGCAGCTGTTGCCATGATGTTTTTTGATGCAAGAAGGTTTCTTCCAGTAAAAAAAAAACACCATCGGAGATCTGTATCATAACAAAATCGCCCGTGCACGCATGCGCTGATTTGATCTTTGATTGTTGGCATTTCTAATTTTGAAAATCTCCCAAGTTATATAATTATTTACATATTGATCATTTTAAGTTTTTGATTTTTCATATCTAAAACAAAATGAATTCGTACTCGAATTAGTTAGTCTTTTCCCTAAGAGTATGATCTAATACATTAATTTATAGTAAACACAAATACAGGTAACCACTATGAAAATCCTCAATTGCAAACGACCTTCTCGTCTTATTACACCATTGATTAAATCATTATTCAATGCCCTACATTTATTCTTAATTATAAAAACAAAATACATTGGAGCATGTATGTAATATGAAATGAAGTAAGATCCTACGCAATAAAAAATTCAAATAACAAGACAAGGATCTTCATTACTGTACCAAATCATATGCGTATATCATCGAGTAATATACATACATATATCGAAGAAAGAAATAATATTATTATATCCTTGAAAATAGAAAACGACTTTCTTAAGAGTATTTTTTCTAAATATGAAAACATAAGTTCATATTAATTTTCATAAGTAACATACAGAGTGTTATTCAAGTAATATAGAATTAATGTACACTCTATTTTATTGTCAGCAGGGCCCGTGCTAGGATTTTTCTTCAGAGTGGGGGAAGGATGTAGAGATGAGAGCGCGAGGAGAATGTGGTACTACTGAATTTAGGCCCTTGTTAATATCAGCTGTTAGTTATATGATTTTGGGAGAGATAAAAGGAATTACTGTTATTCAGAGTAGAACCTTTTTACATTTACAGGAAAAATATTATAATTATATTGCTATTTATATATGTTTCTTTAATTATCCATTTTTAAGCAATTTAAACCAAAGATATGCAATAATGCATATTCAGAAGGAATAGTTAATAGAACGACGACTGATGAATAAAAAAGAACACTTTTGACAACCATTTTTCCTTTTCTAATCGATAAACTTAGTTTTTTCTTTACACAGATCCCAGCTTTAAATATGAGATGACCTTCGGTTCCATTTTCCCAAAAAGAACAAAAGTGTTTTGTTTATAAATGATTCGGTTCCTTTGTAATCGAATGATATTTTTTTAGAAAGGAATATTTTTTGTTAATGATCTTTTTCTCAAAAAGGTTCAGTCTTTTTTTTACGGGGGGAGGGGCATTTTTCTTAACTCTGTCACTATTTCTTAATAGTTTTTTTTAATCATTGCAACACTACTCCATAGGGGGTGTTACACATAACTATGGCCACAGCCCTAATTGCCAGCTAGTGATTTGCTGAAAATTGTCCCGTATTAGTGTCTTAATTTACTGAAAACGAATAATTTATTATAAAAAAGTAAAAAAAAAAAAATACAAAATACAAAACATATAGACCATTGATTCTCAAACTTTTTACTTTACTTACTACTTGGGACAATATTAAGATCTCCAAGTACCATCATTATTTGAAACTTTACAATTTTCGACATAATGTTGCAAAATTTGCATAAGACATATTTTTTATAAAAACTATATATTTGGATGACTTTTTTATGATAAAAACTCTACTTAAGCCTCTGTGTACCCCACAGTTTTAGAACCACTAATGTAGGCCATTACTATTAACACAAAAATTTATTATGTCTCATAATAATAATAAAGTTTCCTAATAAAACTTTAACTATTCAAAACTCATTCATTTAAATTAATAATTTTATTTTCGTATTCAAATGTTAGGGGCGTCTGCAGGGTGTGGGCAGGAGGGGCTGTAGCCTCCTCCAAAAAAAATTAGAAATTTTTCTCAAAAAATTTAATTTTTCTAAATAGCTATGGTTTTTTATAATTTTATGTCAATGGCTATGGATTCTTGAATTTTTTCTTAGAGTTTAGTATTTGAATTTTTTTTCCAAAAATTTAATTTTGCGTTAATAACTGAATTTTTTCTTGGCAAAAATTTAATATTTGAAATTTTACTTTTTTGTAAATAGCTGTGGATTTTTGAAATTTTTGAACAAATTTAATATATGAAATTTTTTTCAAATAATTTAAATTTTTCGATTTTTTTCAAAAAAATTCTACAAACCAAGCCCCTTATATATATATTTATATTATCCTGCGGTTGCCTTTGAATGTATATAATTCTTATCTATTTATTATAACAAGAAGGAATACAAACTATCGAATGCCCACAGTATTAAGCATTTTTAAAGCTTTCACGTGTCAAGTCTAAAGTATAATTACATAATATTATGTATTCATAATTATATGTATACTATCATAAAGAACCTTAAGAGAGAAAGGGTAGATAAGATCTGAGAGTTTTGGGAACACATATTTTGTACCTATAAATGTATAAAATCATACATTATGTATAATATGTAAGTAGAGAGAAATGAAATGCTTTGAGAAATCAGAAATATAATAACAACTATGTACATAATATGACTAAGACCTCATTTAACCGAGTCTTATCCCCTCTCTCTTTCTCCTTTCCAAGGAGGAGGAAATGCGAAGAACTTCAATGATAATTATGATTGACTCAAAAGGAAACAGTAACAACATAAAATATAATATTATCACAAACGAAACTTACTTAGGTTAGTTCAGTCATCCCTTTAAAATGTATTTGATATAAATAATTTAAAAGAGTATGTTCCTCGAATTGTATATTATAAAAGCATGCCTTTTATATAGCAGCATCTAATAGTAAATATAGGTAAAACTTGATCATACGGAAACTCTGCATACAATAACAATGAGGGAGGACCACCGCCCCAATTGAGCAAGCAAATTTCTGTACAATGCACACACACATCATAGGGAGTACGCACTTGTCCTTGAGTAATACGTCGTCGAACAAACTGCATTTATAATTACATACACATAACAAAATATACAGCCAATGTTGTGAGGATGGATTGATACACACTTCTCTTGGATAATTATCATCGGTTGGCTTAGTGTACAGATATATATAAATCAACATGTTAAAAGTATATTAAATAAGAAGAGGTTTTTTTTTATTTTGACAAAGCTATCAAATATATTTAGGATGTCTTTTTTGTTTGTTAAAGTTCTTGTCTTCCTTGAGACAGACTCTCAAAGAGGCATAAAATAATTTTGTGATTGAACATAGAAGATGATGATACATAATATATTATAATATGTAATAACTCATAAAATAGTTTAATTAAAAATAAATGGATAGAATAAAAAATAAAATTCTATAAATAACAAAATAATTATAAAAAAAGGGGATATCACAAGTAATAAAGAAGATTTTTTGTCTCTTTAAAAAGAACAGAATAGAGGAGGATGCATTCACAAACAAGCAATCAAAAATTAACTTTTAAATGGGAGTTGAATGCAATGAGTCCAGAAGTTCATCCACAGTTTTTGGTGTTTCCATGGAAACAGAGGAACTTTTATGAAATACCCTGACAGGAGAATCCCCGGAATGAACAACGGACATGAACTCTGCTTGTTGTTGCTGTTGCTTCAGCTTATCACCCAGTCTAGTGAGTTCAGTTTTGAGCCTTCCGTTGGCATCATCCAATGCAGCAATTTTCTTTTGCTGCATGAGAATCATCATTTCCTTGTCACCAAGGCTGTTGATTTCTTGCCTTCTAAGCATGTCTTCCTCGATAGAAAGTCTTTGCAAAGTGCGATTGACATGATTACTTTCATCTTTATTTGCGACAACCCGCAATTTCCGTTCAGTCTCGTTTAGTTTATGTTGTAAGGACTCCATGTTGGAGCGGAGTTCCAAGATTTCAGATTCATACTCTGTAAGTGACCTTGTAGGCTTGCAACAAGGTCTCGGGAGAGTACTACTACTTGTACTGTTTGTTCGTGCCATGTTGGGTACATCGCTTGGACTAGAATAGGTAGAATCGTCTGAAGAATCTGTATCGTCTAAAGACATGCTAGAGGTGAACAACTTGGACGTAGAACGACGTGGATGACACTGATTTTGAGAGGGCCAAGTACGGCGAGAGTCTTTAATTTGCAATCCAGGACTTGGAGTCATAGATGCGGAAGAAGACGTATCCGAAGAAGCTACTCCCACACTTCCATCAACGTTGTTTACACCATTTGATGAAACTACATTATTATTACCCGTTGTTCCTTTCACAAAGAACTGCGCTTTTGGTGCTTCGTGATGAGGAGCTGGATGGGAATAGTTACGTGTTTTTTTTGGGAGTGTCCAGGACCACGCAAGTTGTTGGAGACCCGATGCGAATGACTTTTCTGGAGCTTGATTTTGTCGACTTAGTTTTTCAAGGGTTTTAAGCGTGGGTTGACTTATTTGTTCTAATTCTGGGAGGGTAGGGCGACGAAGACTGCAGTTGATGTCATCCAAAACTTGACGGAGTTTGATTGATGTAGAATGATCTTGAGGAATCAACGATATATTCTCAAAGAGGATAGAGTGAACACAACTCAAATGTCTTCCTAAATCAAAACGATCTGCATGATTAGAAGTTGAGAAATTCCATGAATCCTCAGACGATATTTGATTTAAAAACTTCTTCATTGAATCCGACTCTCCTTCGAGGAAGGGATTCAAAAACTCTAGGGAATTTTCTTTTCCTTCATATAAAGTAAAATTGGCTAGGGTTTGTAGAATTTTAGCAATGAGAGTCAAATTTCGATTAGCTCGATCTCCAGGGTATTCGTCAATGAGATTAAACAGACTAGGACTCAGAATTGCAGGACATAGGTAGCGCAAGAAAATACAGGATGAAATAAGATTATCACCTCGGTCTGGTCTTCCCACAGCTTTCAAGTACTGGCGAATTTTAAAGAAACAACGTTGTAATTGAATAGGAAAATTGGAGTGACTGTTCATAATTCGATGCCACACTTGTTTCACACGGTTTCTAAGGAGGGTTCTGTGAATACTTAGTGTATCAGGATTGGTTACTTTAACAGGATCAATTTCCAAATCTTGATCACCCGCTATAATGTCCTTGATCACATTTTGAAGTGTGCCTTTGAGATACTTTTGTCCAACAAGCTTGATATAAGCCTCCATTGCTTTAGTTGCAATGGAATTTCCACGGAATGTAAGGTGCTCATTTTCAACATTTGAAATCTCTCCAACAACGATTTCGGTTAAAACGTCTTCTGCGATGTCTTCTAAATGATATACAGACATGAGAGAAAGTGATAATTCCTCTTTGACTTTGACAGATATGACAGGCTCAAGTAGTTTCACTAGACTCTTAAACTCGTCTTTAAGGAAATAGAGGAAGTCATCATATTCTCGTAGAGGAAGAATATCAACGGACTGAAATTGACATTTGAGTCGAATAGAAGGACTTTCTCTTTTTGAGGACTTCTCGACCATGTGCCACTTTTCTTGTACGTAGCGTGATTGCACTGAAGGGACAGAGATGCGTACCCGTCCAACAGGTTTCTTTTTTGCAGAGCTCCTCCTCGGATGATGGCTGGGGTGTGGATGGGATCCTTTATCCTTATGAATAAAGAGCTGTATCCGTTCAACAGAGGAGGGCAAATCCTTGAATTCAAAATGTTCACCCCAAAAACACATTCCGGTCATTTTTTTAGAGGCTGTTCTTGCGTAGAGTTTATCATCTAAATAAATCTCTACAAAGTACCGATTTTTATCAGATAGACCCTTCACCTCCAGTACACCCAATTTAAGGGAATTCTCGGTGCGTCTTCGGTCTTCTTCTGCGAGTAAAAGCGTTCGCTTTAGATTCAGAATCCACTCATCACGCTCTTTAGCGTTGTGACACGTAAAATAACGGGTGGTGCCACTGGAATTATATGTGATTTGAAACCAAGTGTCTTCGCCAATGATAGAGGGATGCACTGGCTGAATCGTTATGTCCTCTGCGTTCAAGTGAAGACGATCCACCAGATTCTAAAAAAAGCAAAGGAATTACTCATTAGCATGTTAGGGCAAAACTGAACCTGAATTCTATCACGTCGTTACATTCAATGCATCCCGCAACCTTTTATTCGAAAAAAAAAGGGGGAAATTGGCACAAAATCAGCCAATCCTTCCCTACTATGGAATTATAATCCAATCATTGTTGAAAATTGTAGAAGTGTATTCTAATTCAGCCAATCAACGTTCAGAACATTGATAAGGAGAAATGAAGCGACAGCCGACAACATATTACACTGTATATTTTTGTGTTAGTGAAGTAACGCCGTGATAAAAAGAATAGAACACTCACTTGGGTTGTTTTGATGAGTTCAAATTGACTCGAATTTGATGGAGGAGTCGATGAAGAAGACGATGAAGAAGTCGTCTCCGTATTAACAGACTTACGTTTATGAAGATCCATAATACTAATGGATCGCCAACGACTTTCCTTCATTTGTAAAACAATTATTTATTCTTACACCAAAGGAAACACACAAGTATTTTTAAGATTCGTTCCAAAGTTGTTTAATTATTTTCCATCACTTTTTAAAAATGACAACTGCATCACATCATCACTATTATATGCAACACACAGTAAGAGAAACGCCAAGGAACTAACATGTTACAACCGCTTCCACTTCATACATGAAGCGCGCCTTCATTTTTTTTTCCTCTCATATCTCTCCACTCTCTTCCTTGACTCTGCCATTCTACCTTTCATAAAGCAAGCCCGACAACAGAATTATTCGTCAGTATTGCATCATTTTTGAGAGTAAATAAGACGAATGTTTGTGAGCTTTTGTTATAATACACAGACAAGGGTTACTTCTTTTTGATATTATATTTGATGATGAAACGTACGAAAAGGTTTGACTGAATGGGAATAGAATAGTCGGACCAGGCCGGGGAACGACGGTTGAAAATATAACGACTTTTAGCCGGGTGAAAGTTTTTTTTTTTTTTTTTACAAAATACTGTGTGATTAACTCAATTTAATTTATTATTATTGTTTAGATTGTTACTCATTTTTTTTACAGAAAAAAATATATATATTCCGCATATTGTTTTGTTTTGAACACAATATTTTTTATACAAAAAGAAGCTCTTACCTGAAGGGTAAGGATAACATTGACTATACCAACAGCTCCTTGTATTCTTCAAATTATTCTTCTACTGCGTATTTTCTTATTATTTATGATACGCCTTGGATTATGAGCTTGCAGACATTTTGATTTCAATACCTATTAATTATTATTCCGAGTGTCAAAATAAATTATAATCTGCCTACTTTATTTTTTTTCGTCAAAGTGGTCCACGCTCTTGTGATTTAAAGAAGATCAATTGCAAATTGTATTAATAGCAGTGTGGTAATTCAGGACTTCACCATAAATCCGTTATGTTCATAAGCAAATGCATTAATTCAAGCATTTCTGTAAAGATACAGGGTGTGAAAGTTATCTATGCCTTCAATTTAGTGCGCTCTCTTGAGTAATATCAGTCGTATCAAGAAGGAATATCAAGGTTTTCCAAGGGACCAAGTGACGAAGGCCTGATTGCGCTTTCGGTCCCGTATAGAGAACTGTAATTGAGACTAGATGTGATTTTGTTAAATTAAATAAATTAGAATCAATCAAGCTTTCAGAATCTGTTTTTTTCTTATTGTGATTACTGGTTAGAGAGAAAAAATAACGTTTCTAAAAAAATCCCTTTTCGCGACAAAGATAGCTTGCGCACCCTGTATAATATTATAATCTTCTTTTTTTACGCTGGAGGTTGAGTGATTTATTTTTCATAGCTTAATATTTTCTCTACGATATAATAATATGAAATGTCAAATTATGGGTGTGCATAAATAAATAATACATGTCAAATTATTATTATTGATGTAAAATGAGAGAGATACTAATGACTAATAACCTTCTTCTATGTAATTTTACTCTATAGGCAACTCATGATTTTGAAACGATGACTGCATTCAGAGTTGCGATTATAAATAATGAAGTATTGATTACTCGTACAGTTATTCGTCTTAGGGTCAGTCTTATATGAAGATTGATGATCGACCTATTTCTCTTTAAAAAATATTCCATCATTATGGTCGTTAACTAAGGAAATATTAAGACAAAGGTTCTGTTTGGTGGAGTAAAGAAAATGACCTCCTAGGTTGACGTCGGGAATCACAAAGATAAAGAGTTACACAATAGCGTGAAATTGGATCACACGAATATCTACCCACCCAGTTATATATGGCAACAAGTGATTAAGACATACTCCACTTTTCATTTGACATTTTGGGAATACTCACGTCAATTTCAAGGATAAGACATTTCATACATGAAATGTTGCTTAAAGCAGAGTTGGGGAATCGTACTCGAGTGACCCTCCAGCCCTCAATTATTGTTTACATTTGTAATCACGGAAGAGTCTCATTCTTCATAGGCCTTATTTTCTTAGATGTGGTGCGTTCAGATAATAACAATCTTGAACAAAAATCAAGAAAGGGAGAAACCCGCTATTTATTATTTTATCTCTTGTAACCTAATATTTCATAGACATATTTGAGTCAATAAAAGGCTTTGTAATCAAATTTCTGGGATAAGTAAAGATACCAAAGAATTTCAGCTATAGTTTATAACCTTTATTTGAATTAGGAGACTAGTATTAGCCTCGATATGATCTCTCAAACCCATCCTGTCAAGTTATCATTCTTTTATTGTGATAATCAATTTTGGCTACTTTAAGTACAATTTGCGACACTCTAAGATGCGTAATAAGAATAATTTGTTTATTGAAGTTGACGAATATTTGTCAAAGAAAACAATCACTCAATTGTTAGAAAAATCATTCTAGCTTGTTTTTGTTTTTGAAGACCAAAAAGATATTATCCTGGAGTGTTGCTGAAGTATCCATGAATGTGAAATGTATACAAATATGTAAGTTATCTGCTTCATAACTCTTTTGCATTATTATTTGCAAACATAGAATCGTAAAGGATAAGAATTCATGAGGCGGAAGAAGCATTTAACATGTAGAATCGGTTATTCTATATTTTAAAAGTATTTATTCAGCACTTATGTAATCCATGCAAATCCATTCTCATGCTTAGGCTTAATTACATCAAGTACATACAAAAAACCAACCTAATATTAATTTAATCGTGCACTAATCCACTTATTTTCAAAAGACCATTTCCGTCAATTGATGAGTTTCCTTGACCCCTTGTTATACTCTGTTGGAATACATAGATTAATTTCGTTCGTTGGAAAGAGGAACTGCATTTGATTACTTAATATTGAGGAGAAGGTATATTGTTTCAAGCATGCTACGTAATGCAAATAATTCGTATTGACCTCTTTGTTTCCACAAATCCATGCATACATTTCAAGGCTCCACAACAATCCCATTCATTGAAAATTAGGAATTCTTACATAAATATACAAAATTTATTGTATTAATATATTCTATATACTTGTAATGAACCCTTCTATATTTCCACCCATTTCGTTTTAAAGCCACCCACTATGATCCTTGATTTACGACAAAGTCCACTTCTTAAAAAAATAATTGTCAAAAACGTGAACACGCCTATATTAATGGGGCATTTTGAGGGTTTCATAAAGAATCATGGAAATGTATGAATAGAAATTGCCTTTTAATTTACAAAGCATTGGTTATTTAACCATACTTTATTTGCATTAATATTCTACATCAAATCATAAATCATTTGATGGCATTAAAAAGTCCTATAATAGTTGAAAGTAAAATTTATCAGAATAAAACAATAGTTCCAAAGGATTGTAAAAGTTCAACAAAAATTGGTATATTAAATAAAATATATTTCGGGAATTCAAATACGTATCTAGAGTAGTGCTGAGACTTGGTTCAAGACCGAAAAAGATTTCTGTTCGGTTTTAAGATTTAGGGAGAGAAGTGTCCGTCAAGTATATTTGCAAAGAATAAACTCTACAATGTACATAGACGTAATAATCTAAAAAATTATTTAAAAGAGATGGAAAGTTACCATAATTTCGTTATATACAGTGATTCATAGTTATATGAATGATGTATCCCAATACTCAAATTAATATTTGTACCCACTATTCGTGTTGATCATTTTTTCTTCTTGCTGCGGTCGTAAGTAATTTTGTTCTAGACGAATTTGAACCGATATTTCGTTCCATACAGCGAGCTTAAACCAAAATTTAATCAATTTAAAATCGTGCCATCTATGGACCGATTTTCTCTGCAATCCTGATTAATGAGTTGTATAAATATGATTTATGCAACACATTTAAATTCATATGACGATATTGTAGGTCGATGTTTACCATTTTGAAACCCAGATGACATCACCAGCATTTCTTCAAACCCCTTTAATACTAAAAATCTGTAAATGAAGGCCCTCCTGCTAAAAATAGGGTAGAAGAACTGAGAAATTACTACAACGATATAAAATAAGTTCCTAAGGTCATTTGTCATCTTTTTATGGAAAAAAACAAACACCCATTTATTAAATTCAAAAAGTCGAATGTATACCTATACTTAAAAAAAGGCAAGTGATGGGCTTGATATTGGAATTAAATAATTTCATACAAACCTTGATTTATGAATTTCCCAGATTTTTTAACCCGTTTGTAGCTGACACACTTGAGCCTTTGCTTACAGGTTTCAAGTGTTATATGTCTAGACTTGATTTTAAATGAGACCTATTTCTTTGAGAAATGATTTAGTTCCAATTTCTTTAAAGAACCGAATGAATTCGGTTCAATAACAATCATAATGGTCTAAGATTTTCAGACCAAACTCCAACACTAATATTTGGGTATATAATACTATACAGCTATGAAAAATCCACTATAAGGCAAAAAATAAAAAAGTAGGTACATTTTTTCAAGAGAACAAAAAAAAAAATCAATGAATCCGTGTCTAGTTTGATGATTTTAAAATCTTTCTTTGTTGTTAATAAGCTTGATAAATGAGGATGTTCTAAAAATAAATCGGATTTCCTTTAAGGATGATGACAGTTTTCAAACATATATCTAGAACAAATAGGTATATAGTTAAAGGTACACTACAAACAAACTAAAGTCACAAAAAGATCTCATGGTTGTTTGTCATCAAATGAGTACACTAAATGAACTGAATATCAATTCGTAGCATTATTTACATATGAGATATTCCATGAATGTCCAAAAACTCATGAATGTTTGAAGAGATTCCTTTGACAAAAGAAGAACATGAATGTTGAAAGAGATAAACAATTATTTGTACATACAACATTTGTGATATGTTAACTCTAGAAATAATCTTGAACAAAATCAAGAAAAGAGAAATAACGGAATGAGGTTTTTTACCTCATTACGGCATACGTTCAATGATTCATAGACATATTTCGATCAATAAGCTTTGTATTCACATTTCTGGGATGAGTTGAAATGTCCATGAGTCTTAACTTAAGTTTGAAGCCATCAATAGATTTATAAAGCTTAATTTGACTCCAATATGGTCTTTAAGACAAAATCGACCAATTTATAAATATTTAATTGTGACTATGAATTTTTGCTACTTCAAGTGCAATTTTGCAGAACCTTGGTTTGTAATAATTTGTTATTAAAGATTCATGACCGGTATATTTGCTGAATATATCTTCGCCTCTTGGAGATTTTGCTGCTTGACATTTTTAATGTTATTTAATATTATAGGTTCGAACTTTCCTGGTGTATCTCAGCTAAAGATCAGAAGCAAAATATAGAAAGAAAACAAATTAAGAATAGTGTGAATTAGGACAAAGGGATCCCGGATCCGGAATAGTAAGTATATTTATCAAAGACTCATTGACTAGTGGCCCCTTATTCATAGTCATGATCTCATTTGAGGCTTGAAGAAATGTAAGAAACTAGGTACATCGATAAAAAATAAGGAATTGTCTACAAAAGTTTGAGCCTATAATATAAAAACATAATAAGGCTGCGAAAATGTCGTGTGGCAAAATTCCTTGCAGGAAAAATCTTCGCGGTAAAATTACATAGAACTCTAAACATTTTCATATTTGTTTCAATTATAGACATTATATTCAAATTTGTGGGATGAGTAAAGATACCCTATAATCTGAGCTATAGTTCAAAACTTTTATTTGATTGAAGGGGCTTATATTGTCCCCGATATGACCCTGTTCAAATAAAATTGTTAACATTTAAAAAATTATATAAAAAACACCGTAAGGCATCCCCGGCATTTGATATATGTTCTCTTTATAACAAGCAATGCACAGACGTTTCCCTTGATCCCTTACAAAATAACTAAATTAACCCTTCATTAGTCTTCTCATACACACTGTCCAGAAACGGGTTCTTGGTATCTATACTATATTTCTTCCAACATGTTAATGATTCAACAAAGGGCTCTCCGGCCTTTTCATCTATACCTTGAACCGAAGCATTTAACCCAACCCCAGTTTTTCTTCATTCAATTGGATTTGTAAATCTCAACAAGTAAATATATAAGATGATCATGCTCAAAAAAATATATAAAAATAGTCCTTGGGGTCCTATTTGTCTTTTTCAGAAGCAATATTTTTCAAAATTAGCACTCTTTCCAAAGGTGTCCGGTAATTTTGCATTTAACGATTTTGCCTCTGGGCATTTTGCCTTAAACAATTTCGCCTTAGGACATTTTTTCCTTACAGCCATTTTGCCTCGTGGACATATTAGTCTTAATAAATAAAAATTGAAGGTTATACGTCGTTATTGTTTATTATTAGTTGAAATTGATACCCTTTTTTCAATTTTAAATCCAAATATGCAATATTTATTGCTATAAAATACATTAAATGTTTGTTTTCTGTTGGAATAATGATGAAATTATTTTCTTGGCTCATATTATGCTTGTTCGTCAATCCATGAGTCTTTTTTAGTATGAATAATCCATCAAGTCGATTGATAATTACTTACGGAGAAGGAATCAGCAATTCTTTGTTTCGAATTGTTGGGGTGTCTATTTATTTTTGTTTATTATAGTAATAATTTTATTACCTATATTGTCTCTGGTAAGAATTCATTACATAGTGAGATTTTGTTGCTGTATGTATTGAAATTTTGGGGCATGATTCCATTATTTTTCTAACAGAAAACAACGATTTAATGCCTTTTTTAATAATACACATTACATAATTTGATTTAAATATTCCAAAGGAACAACAAATTTAGCCAAAAAAAAAAAAAAAAACGAAGTATAAATCTTATATATATATAAATAGTAAGGTCAAATGGCTTTAAGACAAAATGTTTAAAGGCAAAATGGTTTAAGTTATATTGTTCTTAGGCGAAATGGCTTAAAGGCAAATCCTGAGACAAAATAACCAAGTGCCATTTCCAAAATCTCGTTTTTTGAAGAAAAAAACCCCATAAATTATTCGAAGAATACAAATATAATCAATACTCACTTTTTAGAAAAATCATTCTAGATAGTTTTCGTGTTGACGGGCTACATATTTATGAATAGAGTTATTTTTTTTTTTTGTAAATACACTGACCAATAAAAATGATAAAGAGTAAGTACCATATTAATATGTGCCCGCTCTTTAATGGGAGCAAAAAGGTCGTGGACATATGGATCTAGAGCAAATGTTTCTCATAATTCCTTCTAATGACTTCCCTAGTTCCTTTATGATTCCTTCAATGGTTACAACCCCTTCTTCTCATATGGTTAATTTAATTGTTCATATGCTTCACACGTAGCTGAATAATTGCACCCTTTTGAATATGTGTGTGTGTACGTCTCTAAAATTCTGAAAGAAGCCCCTAACTTCCTCCATACATCTGTATGTACAATGTGAATGTATGAATGGATAAAGCCTCTCGTCCTCACAAAGTCATAATAATAAATTAAGGAATGAAATTATTTTTTCCTCTATCTCAATAGGTATAGGTATATAATATAATATGTACAATAGGGTGGTTTGATTTCCAACTTTTTCCCAATTTCGATTACGGCTAGTTTGCAAAAGTATTCAGATGGTAAGAAAATGAAATATTCAAAATCTCATTGCCCTATAATGTCATCTTTAAGTAGCACATCTAGTTCAAAGTTTGAACAGGAGAGAAAAGTTATTTATTTTGTCCATAAGGATTAAAATACAGCATTAATCATTATTTCCATTAATTAGTTATGATAGACGTTATTCTAACCCATAAAAAACATGAATAATTTTTTTTCTAAAGCTACCCTATGGAGCAAAAAGAGAGAATAAAAAAAGAACTTACCCTTCTGGATATGTAAAAAAGATAAGATCTATAAGCGAATCATCTAAGTTTCTTAAAGGTTCCCCTTTTTTTGTTCCATAGAGCAACTTAAGAAATAAACTTGTTAAATACTTTTAATAGATTTAAAAGTTGTCAATTAAAATTATTTTATGCAAAATAACTAAAAATGTCTTTTTAGTATCTATATTAACTAAGTACAGAGTTTTTGCCTTTTTTCATAATTTGATAAATGCGACCAAAGATGACTCTGTAGGACTATGTAATTTGGTCTAGGCAATTTGCATGCAATATGACAACTTGTACGAATTAGCTGTAATCGAAATTTGGCAAAAGTTGAAAATCAAACCACTCTAATTTACAATGTTTATGTATGTTGAAACTCAGAACCTGTACGGAACACATGTATCTTTTTATCGAAATGGCCCTTAGGTGAATTATACTTTATATTATTATGATATAAAACCCATGCATTGATTTGAGGGAGAAAAAGGACGTTCCATGTTATTATTATTATTATTGGAATAAATAAGTAACCTTGGGAAGAAAGCTGTTCTGATTTCATTTTTTTTTTTTTTTTTTTTTTGGAAATCATAATAAAGTTTCCCTTCAAGTAACATTTAAATGCTATGTGTAGGGATGAGAAAATTGTCATCATCCTCGTAAACATACATTTTTATAATAGAGTATTACAGTAAATGTTGATATCCTCCAAGATATTAGTGCTCTAATTAATTATTTATCTATAAAGCTATTATAACCATAGATAAATAAATATATAGAGGTGACAAGGTATGCAAGGGGCTGTTCCATTAGTTTCAACTGTTCCCTTTGGTATGATAATAGGGATATACGCAATATCGTATTCGAACTCGGAGAATTAAAAAGGTTTTTTTTTAAATTTTTTTTGTAAAGAACTCATTGCTTGACTATGAATTAAATAGTGGTAAATTGTTTAAACTTTACTACTTTTTTATTCTGCTATTTTATTATCTATGTATAAGAGCAAAACAGCCTGTATATTTAGTAGGCCGCGTAGATCTTGTTGTAAATAAAATCAAGATGATATTTTGACTTAGGATTTTAAGCAATTTTCTTGGGCAAATGTGCAAAAAAAAGAGTGTTAAAATCTTAAAAAGGAGCAACCAAAATATCAAAACTGAGCAATTTGTATCTTAAGGAAAATACTTTTATGATAGATGATTCAAAGTAAAAAGTATTGATTTATATTTATCAAGGTTTTAGAAAGATTTTCTTTCGTTAATTTTTTACTTCGATCAGTATTGGTAGTTTTATCAATACAATATATTATTATTTTTTCTCAAACTCTTATTCTTAAGGAGAGAACACGTCGTTTTAAAATGAATTGATTTTAGTATTATTGTATTGAGTAGTTAGGTGCGTGTGTGATAATGAAAAATGGAGTGTAATACTGATGATTTCTGGGGGAATTATCTTCAATATTATTAAAGAAAACATTGTCTTTTAAACGACGCCTAATTACTCCGTCAGTACCGGTTACTACCACTATTATTCCATATTCTTCAAAGAGTCTCTCTGATAAATTTCAACAGTCTATATTTTCCCTAATTAATCTTTTTTTTTCTCAAAAATTTAAGATACCTTATACAAGACTTTAGAAGGAATTATTCAAAAACCTTGAACAAATTGACTAAAATGCATTTGGAATACACTTTTATTGTGAATTCCGCATATTTATTTTGATATTTTATTATAATCAATCATCTCATTTTTGCTTATAAAAGTAACACCTTATACGATATCACAACCAAAAAACGACATTTACACGTTTCTACTTCAAATAATATTGAAAACAAAACAAACTTTTGATTCATGTTAGCAGTTTGAGTCAAGTAGTTACATAGTATAAAGACGTTGTAAAAAAAAGAGTAGGATCTTTATTCTTTCATAGTACCCTGTACTACTTATAAAATGATGGCCTTAAGGTTTTGCCATCCACCAGGTGTATCATACTTTTGCCTCACTATGATATATGTGAGTGTACTTACATAAATAACTCATTAGGAGCAGCGATATAAAAAGTCTGTATGATTTTTTAACATGACCTTAAGGGATATTATGTAAAATATTTATAGAGGAAAGGTGTTTCTTTCTACATAGATCAGGTGGTATACAGGCATTTGTAATGGTCTCATAGTAAATTTTATAATGAGTCAAATCTAATTGACAAAGTTTACAAATAAATATTGAAGTATGCAAAAGGAAATATACCAAGGAAACTATTCCTTATATGAAAAAAGCAGGGGGTTTATATCTAGTCAAAAAGGAGTCAAAATGTCCAATCCCATAAGGGTTTGATGTTGTTTTTGTACTTTGAAAATAGTATGAGTAGGAACTTCATTCCGTTGTAAGCTAACCTTTTGGTTTGGGAAGACTTTACAGACCATTATTAGTATATAAATTAGTATATTCAAAAATTCCAAATAAACCTTCTTATTTTTTTTTTCACAAGGTCTAGAGTATAATGTTTAAGAATTGTCTTGGCTTTATTTCATAATCTTTCAGCTTCTAAATTACTTATCTCATGCATTTCAGGAAAAAGGAGATAACTTTTTTCTATTTACATTGAAATAAAAATTATATGTTATACATTTTTTACTGAAGCGTTCATCCATGTAGAGTGTTTTCATGTGACGTCAGTATTGTTATTGCCGGCCAATTTGGGAGCCTAAACTACAAAGTTTTACAAGAATAAAATTCTCTTTCTCATTAATATTAAGGAAAATGGGAACTTTTGGATCTCAAAATGGGACTAACAAATAAAAGGACTGTCAATAAAATTTTTATTCTTTTATTGCATAGTTTATTCTGATATGTAATAAATATCAGAAAATAAAATGTATTAAAAATGGGTTATTTGTCCATTTTATTCGATAAAAATGTCAACTTTCACACACAAAATTGCGTTTTCTTTAATTATATACAATTTATGACGTCAGTGAGAACAATTTATACTACTAGCAATATTTATAATAAAAAATATACAATATTAAACCCTTATGGAGCCTAAATAGTTATCCCCCTCTTCACATGATATGATCCCTCTGGTTTTTTATGTAAAGATTAGTCGAAAGGAAGGTCAATGAAGTTTCTTGAACTATAGAGCAATGTTGTATAAAAATCTCAGAAGAAACTGTACGAACTACATACAAAGAGGTAGCAACTAACAAATCGTTCCGGGTTGTAACCTATTTATGACACTCCTCGATGCAGCTTTGTGACTAGGACCTCTCTATTGGGAGGGGAGGAGGAGGAAGTGGTTATTTTTTTTGCAAAATTTTTAATATTATTATGTCACAGACCTGCATTTCACTACATTATTCAATTTTCATATAAATATATATATCTCTCAGCTGTTTGAAACACTCTATACATATGCATATGTAGTCATATATTCAAAGTGAGTGGCTGGATACTATGATCTCTAATGAAGCGTATTTTCTTGACATTATCTAGAGGCTCATTAATTATTAAAATTATTATTTGCATTAGAGTAAGAGGCCTTACGAAACAAAAATAGTTCCTAGAATGTGCACTTACAAAATATGTAGTGTTACCATTAACAAATGCCCATTATGAGAGTCCAAGAAAAAGGTCACGATTGCTTGCTATCACTATATTTTTCTAGAAAAGCCGTAGCCCTGATTATGTTAAAATCATGAGATTACAAACATATTTTTGAGAAGTTTGACTTTCGTTCATGGTATGTTTTTATCGTGTATTATTATTAATTAGCGCCAATAGTGTCTTTTCATGTGACGTCAGCATTGTCCAGGTAGATCTTTTTGGTGGCCTAAACACCAAATTTTATAAGAATAAAACCCTTATTTTCAATCAAATGAAAGAAATTTGGATATCAAAATAGAACTGACAAATAAAATAACTTAAGGACCTACATATACCTTTTATTAAAAATGTATCTCTTTAGGTCCAATTTGCTTAAAATATATTATTAGACTCTTATTGATATAGTGTAGACAATAAATTAACTATTCTAAATGCAAAGATCATATATTTATCTTTAATTACCCTACTTTTTCGGGTAATTATGAATAAAAAAACCAGTCTTTTAAATCTATTTAGGAAAGGATGCTCCCTACAAAGGAATTAAATAACGGTGACATCTTCCAAGGAAAAGAAAATTCATTCTTCAGATTACCCATTCCAAAAAAATATATACCAGCTAAAAAATTCACCGGATTTACATCTGTAAAGCCACAACGATTCATTAGTATTTTTTTTTTAAATGAAGCATTTTCCCATTATGAAAAAAATTGTTGACGTCAGACTATTTGTGGGTATAAATAACATATTTTTATAACAAGGATACCCCCTTTTATATTAATATTAAAGAAACTAGTAAACTATTGGATGTCAAAATGGAACCAAGAAATCAAAGGACTGAAACCTTAACTACCCATTAAAGTATATCCCTTTATTGCGTATGTTTTATTATATATCTGACACTAATATGCATTAGAAATATGATATTAAATCATTATTCAATTTTATTTGTATATTATAAATAAAAGATAGCTAGAACAATGGGAAAAATGTGATATTTTTCTCTAATTATCCTACTTTTTTTTACCCTTAATCAATAAAAACATTTTTTTTCTACAAATCTAGCCTTTTTTTAGTACATTTTACTTTGATTTAATTCAAATATCACTGTTTATACTTTGTATCAAGTAGTATTGAATACCAATGTCAAGTTTTTTTTATTCTTAAAGGTATTTGATGGAGTTTATTTAAGATTTATTGGAAATTTGTCCTTTTCATGTAGGAAAAACATGAACTGTGAGCCCCCAAGATGGCGTCTCCTTCTATGTATTACGTCATAGAAAATACTCTATTTACCCATTATATTTGATGAATAAATAAACTATGAGCCCCTTGAGATGACATCACCTTAAATTATGATTCAAGTTGTAACATTAGCTAAAACACTCTTTACATATATCACGTAGTTACCTTAATTGTATCTCACACTCTCTCCTCCAAAAAGAAATGGAAAAAGGGGCCAAAATCAGTTTGTAGTTACCCGATTCTTCTCAAATATGAAGTTATCATTCAATGATTATTAGGAATTGTTCACAGCATAACATAGTACTTTAAATTCAAACAATTCAGATTAGGGGAAAAGAAAATCCTTACTATGTTGCTATGCTTTTTTTTTACCTCCAAATCTATAGTCCAAATAAATGAGATTCCCCTTGGATAAACCTATAATCAAATATAAATTTCACTTACCTAAATCATAAATATAAAAAAATAATTCGTAAAAATGAAAAGCATAATTATGATATATGTATGTATAATGTATATAAATTTATATCTGGCTACAACTGGACGAAATTGACATGTGAAACCATGTAAAAAAAGTGTAATTCCACGTTCAAAAGATAATAATAGATAACCAGAAAATTGCTATCCATTGTTTTTCTAATAGTATTCCGCAATAACACAATAAATTTGTGCACAATGTGTGGGGTCTCTAAACTGTGTTTTCATAATGAATGTCTCACCTATGTGAGATCCATCTTTTAAAAAAAAAACTCTCATACAAAAAATCCTCCCAGGAACGATAGCAAAGATCATCATCATTAATGTACAAGACTATCAGAGAAATGATTCTATGAAATAGACATTCATAATGAGTTTTTTCCCCAGTTGCAGAACAGATCCAATCGTTAAGTAAAAACATTTTCCAGAAGATATGTACACAATTATATAAATAAGTAATTAAATTTTATTGCATAAACATTTGATAGAGATAATGGTGTATATATATATTTATTTTCTTTAAAGGATTATAGAAAATTTACAGAGTGATAATTTCAAATCCGGAACAAGTTTAGACCTCAATATCTTGGTAACTCTAAGATCTATATTTATGAAAATGTGTTCGTCGAATTCAACTGACAAAAAAATATATAAAAAATATAAAACTCTTGAGATGTACTCCGAATACGATTCTGGTCACGCTCAAGCACGTAAATATCTCCATAGATAATGACGTTAAAGAACTTAAATTAAGGTTAACAGATCCGTTGTTATTATAAAATTTTAAATTGATGCAGTTTGTCCAAATTGAATAATTCAAATGGGATTTATTTCACAAATACCAACATTTTTAAAGACCTTTATGCTTCTGGCAATGGAAATGTGGGTTCTTTGCTTGACAGATTTGAACCTTTTAGATTACTATATAAGGGACGTCTTGGAGGCTGTGTTAGGCTCAATACCGAGTTTGGAGGCTATGGTTGAAGCTAAATTTGGTTGGTTTGAGTGATGGACTTTCTTATAGACTCCGTCATATAAGAGAAAAAGATTTGTGAATGTCTTAGTTAATGTTGAGAATTAAATGTAGTATACATTATCCTTAAATTACAATGTGTTGTATATTTTAATTGTTTTATGTCGACCAATTTAAATCTATTAGTTCTATGTAGTATTGTGTTAGTCCTTATTTAGGACTGAAGACTGCAGTACTGTCCATTTCAGTCTTGGTCCAGTTCAGTCATGTATATCAGTCCTAAAAAATATACAGTTCGGTACTTGATGACGTCACCCATTAAAAAAATGAAATAAGTTTTATTCTTCAAAGCCCAAAGGACCGGTCGTAACACTTAACTGAACCGAATAAATAAGGACTGATACAACATTGGTTCTATATTCTTACCAAGGAATGTTCTCTATAAGTTGTGATTTTGTACAAGAAGTAATTTTTTATAAACAAATGGTACAAGTTGCAACCAAAAAAAGAAATTAATAATTTTAAATGAAGAATTTGCAGTACTTTATTACTGCAAAGGAAAATGTAATAAATATTGAATATTCCTTAGATAATCCATCGATTAATGCTGTAATTTTTGCCTATTTTAATACAAATAACTAAACTAAAAGTATTCTATGGCACATTATAAAGTTCAAATACCCAGATTTATATTGCTCATAAATAAGTAATAACCATATAATTTCAATACATTAAAATGAAATTCAAGTATCAATTAATGGCTGGTAATAAGAATCACTAATAATGTAGTTAAATTATGCATTTTATCACGAAGTAATTGCAATTTGAACAAATTGCTTAAAAATGCAGCAAATTGTATTTACAATTAGTTTTGAAGTGTTCATAGAATTATTTCGAAAGAAAAGACAATGTATATTTGTTGAAGAAACATAAAATTTCTCTAAAATGTCTATTCGGGAAAATATATATAAAGAAATAGGTTCAAAGGTGAAAATAAAAACACTCGCCTCAAGCTCTCCCATAACAGTTTATTGTTTTATGAGTTGAAAAGGTGAATCAGTAGATGCTGTGTTCTCTTTGTATAAAAGTATATCTATCTAGATGAGTTCAGAATCTTATAAAATCCCTATTTTCTCAAGGGTCAATAAAAGTGAAAAAGTACCATTTTTAATCCACTAATACAGTGGTTCTCAAACTTTTAGAGTGTGAATCACCTCGGAAAATATCATGATCTCCATTACCAGGCCAACCATGATTATTTACCCATTTCACACACAAGGTATTTAAGTCCAAGGCTGGATCATGGGTGAATCAGAAAATAAGTGCATTAACTATTAATTGAAACCCAAAGAACATGTTTTAGTCAATGTATCCTCCCTCAGAATTGATGGGGAGCTGAAAGCGGTGGTGAAAGCTACTACAGACCGTTTGGATGTACTCGACCCTCATAAAGGCCCAGGCCCTGTTGACAGAGGTCTGTATGGGGTGGTTGCTTTTTGTGGCATAGTCTAAAGGGTTGAGGTCAGGGCTCTATCCTATGCCCGGAAGTGCTTTTTTTTTTTTTTTTTGGTGTAGGCAGGTGCTCCATCTTGTTGAAACACCCTGGGAGAATTGCCAATGGTGGATTTGATCCATTGGATAACTTTGGTGCCCAGAATTTTGACGTACTCATCAGCTTGTATCCTAAAGGTGAACACACGGGAGTCATAGCCTTCCCTTTGGATTCAATCATGCCTAACATCATCACTGAAGCAGGATGTTTGATGGAGAGCCTCTTTGGGGCTCCTCTGCTACATCCCCAAATGTCACTACACAATCATTCTGACTGTTGAAGACAGGTTCAACAATAAAGATTTTTCAATCAGAAACGACTTTTCTCAGCTGGTTTGTCAACAGAAGCCGCGGAATGGGCGCAAAAATTTTCCTTCTTCCGTTTTTAGAGCCCTTGACACCGCTGATGGGAACAAGTTCATCTTCCTAGCCACGTCAGCTATTCATAAATTTGGTTTTTTATTGAAAGCCGACTTCAGACTGTTGAAAGACACAGATGATTTCCAGCCTACTCCTGGAGAGTATCTGAGGTCCTCCCGACCTTCATCTGCATGGATATATTGTAAATAATCTTCTTTGAGGATCCATTCTGCTCCTAGATGGCCTTCCAGGACAATCCAGCGTAGATGTGTTCTGCGATCTGAATCTTCTTTTAATACTGTGTACTCATGGTGTCGACTAGGACAATGTTTTCTTAGCCATTCACAAATAATTATGTGTTCTACAACATTGCTCATAGAAAAATTGTAAAAAAATGACTCTTTACCTCTCAAAATTTGCAAAATAGAGATGAGTAAATAATGATAACTTTCCGGTATGGATGGGGGATCAGGACTTGCTTTACCGTGATCGGACTACAGGCAAAGGATAAATGTCTGTGGGCCTGTTTTTTTCCAACGACATTTTTTTAAAACGACTTTTTTAATTTTATTTTAATTGACCTTATTTAAAAAAAAAATGACATTTTTAACCAGATTTCAAATGACCTTCTTTATAAATATTATTTCAGTTTTAAAAATATACTTTTAGTGGGACCTAGTGGTAATATTTTCTTCCCAAAAAAAAAGTAACTTTTCAAAATTCTTCATTTATAAAAAAAATATTCTGTCATGCACGTAAATCAACCTTCCCGAAGAATAATCCTTGTTAAAGTTTTCATTCTTCGGCCCTCTACGAAAACGCTTTTATGACATCACCATTATATAATTAGGTCCATCTAGTAACTAATCGGCACCAGTGATGGGACCTCTATTTTTTAATAATCATATCTGGAAATGCCCATACCCGCTCCTCAAATCGGTCCTGATCATCATTTTTACCAAATAAAATATACATACATTTGCAGAAGCTTAATCTAATCATGACGTTCCATGAGGCTCCACATACTACAGTTTGAGAAGAACTGCACTTGTATCTAGTATAGAAAGCTTTTTGAAGCCCAGAAAGGAGGGGAATGTATTATGTAATATGCAAGTGCCTATTATATAATTTGAAAGACAAATATTTCAAGCCATAAAAATGTGGTATGTGCGTTGTTTACTTGTATTATTTTGTCAACAAAGCGTCAGAGAGTGGCGCCGTCTTGTGTTAAAATAATACAACTCCCTGGTTGATAATATTATTTTATATAAAATATAGGTGTATGTTACTCACATAGAGGCGCTCTGAAAGATTTCCAACATGCGGTATTTTTTAAACAACCAGTTTAAACAACAAGCAACAGACTGTCGCACTACTTGTGGATAATTTATAGTTTTGAGTTTGCTCATGCCCTATTCTACTGATGTGTAAGTATAATCAAGTATTTATTAAATAATGAAAAAATGTGCAAGGAAGCGTTACCTTTAACAATCCGTTCAGAATTAATATCTCCATGAACTTAAATATATTTATATGAGTTTGTAAGTATAATATGTACGTCTTATCAGACCTCACAAAGAGTGAATATCTTACAAGTAAAAATAACTTTTTTTATCACAAATGTAGGAATACATTCTTATTCATTCATTATAAAAGAAAGTGTGTGTCAATTTTAATCTCTGTAGGGAATCCATGCCCCAGGAAAAACTATTAATAAGTTACCCTCATCGATAGTCTGTGATGTGCTCAAATTGTCTGGAATGATTTGTATAAATAAAGGCGATTCATTTTCTATCAACATCATTAATATATTTTTTGAATGAAGGATTTTGTTGATGGCGAAGGGTCTAACTCATAAAAATAAATAGCAAGTATGTTTTTGTGGGAATACCATTTCCTTTGACCTCCACTGCAAATGGATGAAATTAATATGATTGAAAAATTAGGTGGAACTAGTAAAAAATAGAAATATTGTAACCAGTGTTAATTGAATATTTATAATACATTTCTTGATTTAATGGATTTAATTTCTATTATAATTTTTCCAACAATCAAAATACGTTCTTAGAATTAAAAGTTAAATTTGCGTTTTAATTGAGATATTTATATGATTATATTCAAAGTAGCTTTAAACGGGTATAAAACGACTATTATTATTATTGTGAGAGATAAAATAAAATCAAATTTTAAATAAAGGAAATAAATTAAAGGCCTATTACATTTATCTTTGACTAAATCCCCACTCATCTTAAATCCGTTCCTGATTGATACTCATGATTATTACCTCAGTCAACGAAGTAGAACGGAGGTTTTGCCTTTGTCTTTGTCTGTTAGTCACCAGGATTACGGCAAAAACTACTGATCAATTTTGATCTAACTTGGTATGAAGATTATATATTGTCATTGTAAGAGGCATAAAATTTGAGTGGTTTAGGGAGCAGAAAACATTAAAAATACACAATCCACCAGAACTTTGGAACGGATTAAGATACAAAACTCAAATTGGTATCTTTATGTAGTTTTAATAAAGATACTCCATATAGCAAAAAATCTAATTTAGAAAAAAGGACAATTGGTAGAGGTTTGGGCTCTACAGAGTGTATATTCTGGTGTTAAATGTTACTCGCTCTGTGTTCATCCAACACTGTTAAGCCCCCACCGTCCAAAAAAATCCGTGGTTAGGGCACTGAATAGGTCCAATATTGTATCTACCAATCTATTGTGCCTAAATTAATCTTTGAGAGAACTGTATATATATTGCTACTCCGCCATGGACACCCGAATATTGTATTAATCCTTAATATGCTCTATAACTAATCATATTTTCTATCATACAACAGTCAGGAAATGAGTATTGTGAGGTACCTATGACCAAGTCTCAGAAATCATACATTTCCTTTCTTCTTTTCGGATTTATTTACAAAGATTGACGAGGTTGTCAACTCGTAAAAACAATAATCTTACTTTAGTGTTAAAAAAAATCTTTCTAAATTTTTTGTATGTATAACCATTTTAAATGAGGCAAAAATCCTTTTATAGATTTTTAATAAGTTTGTGTAATTCTGAGCTATTTAGAACTGATTAGGTGAAATCATAAGGGTATACTATGTAAAACTATTAATTTTAACTATTGGAAAGTCTTAGAATTTATATTCATTGTGCTTCTATTGAGATTGCCTTTTGATTTTAAAGATTAAGTCATTTTCTTACAATATTCTTTAACACTAGAGACCTATTAGAATAATTATTGAAGTCATTTGAAGGTTCTATTATTAGTTCTGTGTGATTGTTAAATGCTTTCTTTACTAATATCTTTCAATAATCATGGCTATTTCTAAGTATTAATAACCAGTCAAAGTTAGGATATTTCAACATAACTTCCACGCTTTTTAAGCTAAGTCCCCACGGTGAAGTTGAAGTTAAAAAAAGATCTTCCGATTTCAATCCCAAATGAACTGTTTTTTTAATATCTTTCACCCTGTTGAACTACAAAGGGGTTTTATCTAATTGATTCTAATTTCATTTTTTTAATGTTTTGATGAGAGGGTGGTTATATTGAAAAATGGTTTGGAAGACCAGTTTCACTATTCGTATTAAATTTCCAATGATTCTCGACATAAACCCTTCTCTTAAGTATTTAAGCCAAGTAGAGTTGCATAATCTACGTACCTTAAATTTGGACAAAAATTACTGATACTTTTATCATTGGACGTGAGCACTTTCATTTTTCTCATTAAAAATCAAGTTAGACTACATGGACAATAATTTTAAATCCAAACAAAAAACAGACAAGTTCTTCGTTTTTTAACTATAATTGAAACAGTACAGCTTAGTATTTTTTTTTTCAATTTGCGTCTGTTGAAGTTTTTCGGCTTAAAAAATAATACTTTTGTAATATAGCTACCGGAAGTACCCTAGATTCCCTGGAGTTATTAGGCGTGGACAAACAGGCAAACTTTGCTTTAATATGATAGAAAATAACTCCTCAAGGAATTTTCAGTCGTACTTTCCGTTTTTCATGAGCACATTCAATACGTATAGGTTTTCTCCTCAAGAATAAGCATAACTATTGCTTTGTCAGTCCATATTTAGCAATGAAAAATGCAGTTCAGCTTTGCATATCAGTCCAAAAACTTATAAATGACATCACTCAACTTTATTTCTTTATTTTCTTAAATCAGTTCTAGTACCGACCATATAAGGACCGGTCCTAAGACTAGACTTGACCGAATAAATAAGGACTGACACATCACAAATCATAACAACTTAATATTTTTTTTACTATGATGTGGTGAGCCAGTGAGTAATTTACTTTAGAGACTAATGCACTTGCTTGAGTTTTAGTTACACACGAGTGTTGTTAAAAATGATTGCTCAACTCATATTTTATAGTATAGAATTGAAGGTGTGACTAAATGACTGTGAGATTTCATTCATTTTTACATATCGTTTTTAAACAACTCTATACATATACACTTTTTCTTTTTTAATAGGACGAGCACGCTCTATAACGTTGTTATTACTTACATAATGTATACATATAAATCTAGCTTTATTAATATAGATTTGACCAAGAGGGAATAGATGTTAAGGACTCTATCAATGCGTGGTTAATACATATGTATTTATCTAAAAATACATTGTATGAGGTCAAACATTAAAAGTAACCTGAGATATCAAATAGCCACAGTAGGAATCTACACAAACAATAAGCGTGTCATAAAATACCAAATATCATAAAAAAATATTAAACTAATTTTTTCCTCATTTCTTTATTTAGAACTAGGTAAGGGGTCCTGTACAACGTATGTACGCAAGTTTTTAGCATCTCCCATAACCAATATATGCGTTCGGTAAATTGAACGTACTTTATTATAACTTGTGTTCACTATTTCAAAATTATTATATCTGCGTACGCACTTTGTAGCAGGGTGAAGGAGTCAAAGTTGTTGGAGACGGCAAAATTACAAAAAGTTTGAGTAGCATAATACTAAATAGTTGGAATTGGAAGGGCTATATAAAGGTTTTAAGAGCAGAACCGATTCAATTTACTTTTTAATATTTCATGGCGTCACATATACTCCAAAAAATGTGATATTAATATTAAAAGAAGGGCCAAGAAGGATGTAATAATAGACCAAGCAACAAAATGTGGAAATCCTTACCTCGTACCATATCCTCGAATTAAAATTCATATTACTTAACAAGACAATAATTTAAAATAGTTGGTGTTGGAGTTGAATATTTTCAAGTAGTTCTGTTCAAAGTTGGTGTCGAATAATTCATATAATTCGACTCTGACTTCAAATATTTAAAATTATTTGACCTCGACTCTGGCGTTTTGAAATTATTCGACTCCAACACCAAGTCGTAACAAAATCATCCTTATCCACAGTTCTGCCTTGATCAGAGCCCCTACCATGTACATTGTACACATTTCATTTTTTTACTCATTGTTACTGTCATGTATTTTTCAACGATTAGATTATTACAAACAGTTAATTAATGACAAAAATACTTTTTATTGGAGGAGATTCTACAAAATGATGATTTTATTGTATTATCAAAAAAACCTTGATTGAAAAATATAAATCAAAAACATCTGCTCCTATTACACGTAGAAACTCAAGGTACAACCCTCCCCCCTTCCCCATATGATTGTATATATGTCGTTATTATTTGCACACATACAAAGGTTTACCTATAAAAATATAATCAAAAATTCGTTTATTATACTATATAAATGCAAATATTATAAGGTTTTTTTTCTATATACAAATACAACATAAATTGAAATTGAGGATAGAATCAAATCTTTACCCACTTAAATAAATACTATCCAATTGTCGGGAAGTACTTTTAAGTTTTCATTTAATTACAAATTGTGTATTATATTTAACTTTGGGGCTATATAATGAATGCCTCTATATAATCAGCATCTGGTGTGAAGCCATATTAATCCGAGAATGTTTATATCCTTAAAACTATTTATTATCAGCTTCGATAGTGCAAATATACATGATAGTCTCAAAATCCCCATTTATAGGCTTTGTAAAAAGAAGTCCATTATTTTTTCAATAGATGTCTTTAGTAATGCGTGTCTCACATTGTATAAGTTTGATCAGTTTACGATAGATGGCGTTAGAAAGCAAAGATTTCCAACAAAACTTTCTTCAGACAGTTTTATGATTTTTCGACTCAGTATTTTTTCAGTGCAGGTCTAAGATGGGTGCCAGCAATGAAGGAATACGCCATAGTTTACAGTTTTTCTTTGATAAAGGCGAAAACACAAGCCAGGTGGCAGATAGTGTGAATAGTTTTTATGGTCCTGATACTGTAATAGACATTCTCGCACAATTTTGGTTTCGTCAATCCCGTTCCTGTAATTTTGATGTCGAAAATAAATGTGAATAAAATAATAGAAATTGTTGAGTCCGAGCTTCATGTAAGCACTGTTTTGATTGCCAAAGGGATAAACATTAATTTACAATTAACATCCATTATAAATAATGGATTTATTTTTACTACACCTTATATATGATTTATAATAGAAATAATTAAATATGACAGGAGTCGTTTCATGAATAATCCAACTCCTTTAAATTATAAGCATTTGTATTATAGAGATGTGCCATTAATAATACTTCAAACCCAGATTCCCATACTCAAAAGCCTACCCATCTGTCGATATTTGGATACTATCCCATTGCTTTCCTTATTAAATATTAAATTTTGGTTACAACAATTTATTCTAATTGTAATATATAAAATATATATATATATATATATATTTCATTAAAAATTACTAATAATGTTATTTGGATCCAGATGGCTTGAGCCAAATTTATAAAAAAATAAATATTTTTAATTAATTAAATATTTGCTATAGCTTACTTATAAGTAATATTGTATATTTGTTAAACAATTTTATTTAAATCAACTAATTTTTGAGACTACTATAACTAATCCTTTGTTAAAATCAATTTATCTTGAATGAAATATGAAAAATACAATAATAATTTTTGCATTTCGTACTATCTATAAATGTGTTCTGTAAAAACAAATTCAAGCAAGAAAGATTTTACCCAAAATTAAGCTTGTATTACATTTGTTTTCAACATTGTAGCTGAAATAGAACTTTAAAAACCAAATATTCTTTTTTAAATTAAATCCGTGTTAATTAAATTTCAAATTGAACTCGTTTGGCGTAAAAACAATGAAAAGCACAAAACGCTATTTTTTCCCCGACAAAACCTTTAAAACAGGATAGTTTTTGACCTATAGATTATATTTTTTCCAAATTGGATGATTGAATAAAAAATATAAGCACATATTTTAAATTAGCATAAACTTTCATGTGGGTTAAGGATTTTTTTTTTAACGAAAAAAATGGTTTCATAAGGTTAAAAATATTCAAAAAATTTTGTATTGAAAACTCTTAAAACTCAGATTTGATGCGGAAAAACTATTTATTGCGTCAAAATATGGAATTCAAAATATTTTTGAAAAAGTATTATTTTATTAGCTTGTTACTAAATTTTTGGACGAGTTTTCCTAAAATAAACATGTAGAATGAATCTTGCTTGCTATTTAGGAGACTTAAATAACCGATGATGTCATCTATAATAAATATAGCCATTTGGTTGTCATTATATAGAATGATAGGATGGACAACGGTTCTTTTATATCATAGACTACTCGTAAATTGTACAAATTACTATAGACCTCAAGACATTTGACGATCTCAACACTTTTTGTATTTGTTATTTGAATATATATTTTTATTTTTAAACTTTTATCATTCTTTTTTATTCCTAAAGAGAAAAAATATGTGTAAGTCCATTTTTCCTCCGAGTATAATTCAGGGTCAACATCAAAGTAATTCCTGCTTATATAATTGCTGTACCATATATGGAGTGAGCATTGTAATCATTTCCTTAATCTCATAGCTGCTCGTTGCTAATCCAATGAAACGTCATAATAAGTAAGCTGCTCTTCTCCAAAAAGTCCGGGTGACCATATTAGTTATTAATTTCTTTTATTAGTATTGGTTGATCATATTATTTTCAACTATATACGTAGGTACATACAAATCTTTTTCAACCCATATTTTTAAAGGAAAAAATTAATATTTATTTTATTGGATAAATAAACTGTATAACATGGAATTGTTTGAAAAGTGCATCAAAGAGAAGTAGACAATGAAGTTGCATATGAAATGTAGTAGAGATAAATACGAAGCAATAAAATAAACTGAGTGAATAAGAGCGAGGGCAACATGCCCTCGACCAAAACCCACATGCCCAACACCTCAGCCACCGCTGCCTCGTCTTACACCACCAAAGTCCCCACGACCACCTGTTTCTCCTCCATCAAAACCGCCTCTATCTCTTTCAGACCCTCCACGGGTACCATCGTGGCCTCCTCCACGACCACCTACGCCACAAGTACCTCAACCCTCTCTTCGACACGAAGGAACCTCTGGAGTAGGAGAAATTTGGAAGGATCAATGTAAATAACTTCGTACTTATTGAAAGTATTGGCTTTTACTAAGTCTGGGAGTTTAACAACAACGAAATATTCCATAGGATTACCGAAAATTTCGTCTATATTTTTAACTTTCTTCTTGTTTTAGAGTGACAAGAAAGTGTTAAAATAAGGATCATCCTTTTGGCTCGCATTGAGAAAGAGATCTTCTTGGAAAGGACGGGGTCTCTGCAGTTGGTTGGCTGCAGGGCTGTAGCTCCCAAATATATATTTTTTTTCATTCCCAAAAAATTTAATTTTTGTGAATAGTTATGAATTTTTTTCCTAATAATTTAATAATTGATTTTTTTTTCAATAAATTTAATATTTATAATTTAATTTTTGAAATTTTTTTTTTATACATATAATATTTATAATTAAATTCTTGGATCTTTTTTCCAAAAAAAAAATAATTTTTGTGCACAGTTGTGAATTTTTGTGAATAGCTATCGATTTTTAAAATATTAAAAAAAAAAAAAGTATAACTGATGGATTTTTTACAAAAAGTATTTTATTTTTGTAAACAACTGTGGAAATATTTTTCCAATATTTGAAATATTTTTTCAATAAACTTTATATAAATTAAAATTAAATTTTTGAATTTTTTTTTCCCAAAAAGTGAAATTTTTTCTGTATAGCTATGAATTTTTCAAATTATTTTATGATTAGATATAGAATTTATATTTGTTTGCGAATAGTTATCAATTTTTAAGATATTTTCAAAAAATTTAATTAATGGATTTTGTGCAATAAGTATTTTATTTATGTTAACAACTCTGCTTATTTGAATTCCAAAAAAATTTAAATTTTGAAATATTTTGTCAATAAATTTTATATAAATTATAATTAAATTCTTGAATTTTTTTATAAAAAAGTTTAATTTTTTGTGAACAAACATGAATTTTCGTAATTATTTTATAAATAGCTATGGATTTTTGAAATCATTTTATGAATAGCTATGGAATTTAGATTTTTTTTGTGAATAGCTATCAATTTGTAAAATATTTTCAAAAAATTTTATTGTTGGATTTTTCAGTTTATTTTTTCAACATGCCGATATGTCATAAGTTTTACAACTATACACATTATATACTTCAGTTATATATATTCTCCAGAACTCCTATTTCAAAATCGAAACATCTAGTCAATATTACCTCAATACATGGGAAAAACCATTAAAACAAAAATGAAATAAAACATGCACCAAAATTAAACAGGTTACATACACATAAATAGGTATATATAGAGACATAGAGTACATTACATATTCATGCTCTAGTAATAAATTCGAATCAGCATATTTAAGCGTGCTTGTTCCATATTTGTATTTATTATGTGGCTTTTTTATTTATTAGAGATATTTTTTGTTGTGCAGTTCAGGTTATGGTACTTAAAATTATTACTGTATTGTACTATTAAAAAAACAAAACATATCTTCGTCAGAAAAAGTCTATATTACATAGAGTAATTTTGTTCTAGCTTTGTGAACCATAAAACAGTTACTTGAAATGCTGAAAATGTTACAAATATCATTCATCCATTTCACTTCAATTATAAAGATGTATTCAATCAAGTAGCTAAAGATAATATTGCATTTTATATCATTTTATTGGTAGATACTACTTAATACAATGTCAGAAATTGAATGTGTTGACTTTTTAATGTGTCCTTTAATGGTTCAAATAGAGCTGCACTAATTAAGTACCCGTAAATATTGTAGTATTACAATTACTCCATTTGATTTTTCAGATTTTGGTTACGTGCAATGTATAAACATAATGTATATGTCCTTCCATAGGAGTGACCATGAATAGAACCTATGCACATAAAATTCAATTAATGCTAATCAATTTCAGTTTCTTCTTTCACCTAATAATCCAGATGTAATTTCAGTAGCTTTAAATACTTTTTTGTACTAAATGTCCTTCATCTCCATACCAAGTAATATTTGAGGTGAATTTGGTCTAAGGGCAATCTGTTCTAAGCGTCAACCCTCGTAAACTAGAAATGTTGCAGATTATGAGACTATTGCTGCACGAGGGATTGGTACTACGGATGTCTTTTCTAGTTAGGATAATTAGAATTATTAGAAAAGTAACTTTCTAACTTAATTCACGACAAAAAGATCAACTAACTTCATCTAAGAGAAAAGTACAACTGATTGTAACTAAATATGTCAAAGATTCCCAACTGGTACTTTTTTACGAGCTTATAGAGATGATTCAATTTTCAAAGGTAAAATTGTCACAAAAGAGAAAACTTGGGTTAGGAGGTTCCCTGCATTATGAGGTCCCTTACTCAGTTTCTCTTGCCTAACCGCTTAATAAACTTATAAGTTGTACTTATCATGGGTGTCCGCAGGGTGTGGGCTGGAGGGGATGTTGCCCTTCTATCCCCAAATAAGGAATTTTTACTTTTGACAAAAAAAAATTTTTTTTTTATTATTCGGGAAATTATGAAGCAGAGTGAAATATTTAATATTTGAAATTTTTCTACAAAAAACGATTTTTTTGTAAATAGCTATAGATTTTGGATTTTTTTTCAAAAAATTTAGCTTTTTTTAAATAGCTATGGATTTTTGAATTTTATTTTTCAAATCATCCCAAAAATGTATTCCAAAAATTAAATTTTTTATGAATAGTTATGGATTTTTGAAATTTTTTTCTAAAAAAAATAATTAAAATTTAATTTTTGAATTTTTTTCCAAAAATTTAATTTTCATGAATATCTAAGAATTTTTAATTTTTTTTTTGCAAAAATATAATATTTGCAATAAAATTTTTGAACTTTCTTACAAAATGTTTTTTTTATGAATTGAAAAAAAAATTTCCAAAATATATATTAGTGAAAATTTAATTTTTGAGTTTTTTTTCAAAAATTTATTTGTTATGAATAACAAGGATTTAAAAAAAATAATTTTAGAACTTTTTTAACAAAAAATTAAATTTGTTGCTATGGATTTATGAACTTTTTTTTCAAAAAAATCCAAAAACCAAGCCCCTCAAAAATATATTTATAATATAATACACATTTGACCCCTATCATTTAATTCTAGACACATGTAATAGCCATGCATACAGCTTAGCTCTTGTTTCTTTTTTTTCCTTCTTGAAGTGATGGAATAACAAATGACATTAACTATTTTTTACACCCTTTTTTCAATCCATCATTCCTTTTAAAATCCCCTCATTTGAGAATTAAAAATTATGTGTTGTTATTTAAGTCTGAAGAATTTCGTTCCTCTATATATAACAAATGTCTATTAAAACCAAATTATATAGGTTTAAATTTGCAATCCCTATCTACGATTTGGAAAAAAAAAAAAAAACCAAAAACACTCATAAACAACAACAATATTTCAAAACAACTTCCCATTTCTAAGTAAACATACTATAAACACTTCTATATGGCTTTTAAAAACAATAAATTGTAAATACATATGAAGTGACCCCCTGGGTCGAGCTAATGTGCAAGATAGGATACCTTTTAAGTGTAGCTATCAAAGGTGATTAAGTCAATGAATTTATGGTATAGATCATTAGGAATAGAATTAGACTTTCTTAGTTGATTGTTTGTTCTTAAGTCATACAAAGCATTGTGGGAATGATGTATGGGAAATGATTAAGATCAGTGGCATCCGGAGGAGGTGGGCTGGAGCACCTGTAATCCCCCAAATGAAGGAATTTTTGCTTTTACTAAAAATTTTATCCATCTATCTGGCAAATTATGCAGCAAGGCAAAAAATTACAATTCAAAATTCTTTTCCGGGAGATTTAATTTTATCTGAATTGCTGGGGGCTTAGGAAAAATTTCCCAATTTTTTTTAATTTGAAATTTTTTTCCAAAAACTTAATTATTTTTGTGTAAATATTTTAAATTTAAGTTTCAAATATTAAATTTCTTAGAAAAAAAATTCATACATCTACAACAGTTCACAACAAATTTAATTTTTAGGAAAAAATTTCAAATATAATTATTTTTTGAAATAAAATCAAAAAATCATAGCTACATGACTTAGTCATTGGATATATCAACCCACTCCTTCTCAACAAAGGCCTTCCGATAGTCAAGTTTGCACTGTGGGGCATTGAAGGCCTAACTCGCTACGAAACCCCATATTCCATAGTCGAGTGTCAAACAAAGGTTTTCCTAGGACCAAGCTTGATTTTTTATGTCTGGTGCTGAGACTTGTTGCCCCAAGTAATTCCCTTCGGAGTAGTTGCCATCCAACCAAAGCTACACACCGTCTTTCATTACATCCTGGTATTCCTTGGCTTTAATTTCAAACCACTCTGGTCAAGTATTCTTCAGTGACAATCTTATTGTGTCCTCCACTTCCTAGAAATACTCTAGCTGCTGTCAATTCACTATATCTGAAACCCTTTTTACAGAGGGATTGGTGCCGAGAAAATCTATAATCCGTTGCCTTTTACCTCCATTTTCATTGTTTCTTGACGCATCGTGACAATGAGACAGCGTCTGAAAGCTGATAAATTTCGTAACAATTATTTTCAATAAACTATCATCGATTGCAGGTAATAATGACTTTAGTAAGCTCAAAAAAGGTGTGGTAAGATTTACTTAAGCACATTGTATTGTAACACACACTAACAAGATTTAAAAACTATTTTTTCCATAAAGAATGGTTCGAAACGAAAGGATTAAGCATTGGGGTATAATGCAGCAAAGGTAGAGTCATGCTCACAATACACACAAAAGAAAATTTGGCTGATTTGTTACGGGTCATAAAACAAATTTATGGGTTCGCGGTTGAGTCTACATACATACTTGGGTATGTGTATGGAATAGAGGGAAAGAAAGAAATTCCATCCCTGCATACCACCTCAATACCAAGGAGGAGGTACTTACCTATGTGCATAGGTGGATACACATATAAGAGTTAATTATTTGTGGTGATGGTATGTACATACAATATACATTTACATATGTATGTACATGTGACTATATAAGTTATAAATGACGGTGGAAAGGAGAAATAGAGAGAGAGAGGGGGTTAAGACGGGAGGAGGAGGTGGATTGAAGAAATCCTACGAGATTTATGAGTGAAGGTTACTTGGCTTTGATCACATAAAAAATCTACAAATATGCATGAAAGTACTTGTATTAAAATAACTGGAAAATATATTTGGGAGGCTTTTGAATAGGGCAATGCCTTTGATCACGAGGCAAACATTGAGAGTGAGACAGCGGAGGGGAGGGGGGGGGCACATTTTATAATGATGAAGTCATAATCACTCAACCTTACAATTTTTTATATAAAAATATAGTCTAATCCGGATATAAGAAATTTGGGTATAATATAAATACCTCTAAAGTCAACGTTAGGGATGAAAATCGTGTGTATTTTGGACATGTTAAAAAAAATCAACTGAAAATCAACATGGTAACCATGACAATTTACATAATGTTTTCGAGGAAAGAGGCTTAGATTTTGTGATTTTTCATTAGATCAGCTACAAGCAGCTGTGACCAGGGAGAAGGAAATAAACAAGGACATTGACCAGAATTACTCTAATGTTGACCCTCACTACTATTTGAAGTATAATAAGGACTTACAATTATATCTCTACAACAAATCCTTAAGGTTACTCTTCGTTTTTTATGAGCACACACGAATATTAAATCAGGTTTTGAATATAATTGAATGCAGTAGGAAAATAAGTTCACTAATCAGGGAAGTAATTAATAATGGCAACAGCTGAAGAAAAGAAAATTCATGCTTCAGATTACCAATTCCAAAAAAACGAATGAGCTAAAAAATACACACAATTTACTTCACAAGTCAAAAATGGATTTTGTACTAGATAAAATACTTTACATCGAAAATGCATGTTAAAGAATATTACATTTTAAAAGATTAACATTTGGTTTTATTAAATTATATAAGTATAAAAAAATGGTGGTTGTTTATATACTTTGCATATAAGAAAACACTCGGATATCGTAAAAATTTAAGCTGAAAAATAGTAGTTTCCTTCATTCATATATGAACGACAGTATTATACTTAATCTACATAAGTAAAGTTTCCTGATGAACTTAATAACCTCACTGAGTACCGTTTGGGAATCCCTGACATATCTACTTACAATGAGCTGGATGTTATTATATCAAAGTCCTCTAAGATGAAGTTAGTAGATCTTTTTGAAGATACTTAATTAAGGAAGCTACCTTTCTAGTCACTCGCGCACAAATATAATTGGCGCTGGAACCATAGGGGGTAATTGGCTCTCACTTTTGAATTTTTTTTATAGTCATCATATTTTTTTATTGTCTAAAATATTTTAAACATCATCATTTTGGCAAATTTTCTATTAGTTTAAAAAGTTATATGTCAAATTTGGCATTTTTTTAAAAGATTCCATCAAAAGAAATATATTTCGTCATCCCCTCTAAAAAAATCTTGCAAACGTCCTTGATGACGTGACCATTATCTAATTTGGCCACTCCACATCCAAACACATCTCGTAATCTAACGTGGATTTGAATAAAAGTTATGGTGTAGCTTGTCATAGTACTTAATTAATAAAGTATCCTTATACAATTTTTAAACAGTTCTGAGAATCTTGTAAAATACGTATTCATTAACATAATTTTTCATATCTTCTCCACTACCTAATTCTGGAAAAGCTTCATACGACTTTTGAACAAATAACAAGTTAAGTCTAATTCTATTCCTCATGATACATTAGAGATATCCTACAAATATTTTTTTTGAACATAATATAATTTAAATAAATAGCTAGATCTCCTCAAATTCCTGGACAAGGAAGCATAATTGCCAAAAGCCTGTAATCTGATCTTCTAATGTAGTTCTACATACACTAAAAATACATAAAAATTATATTTTTTAAATTATTAGTACTGTTTATTTACAGTGGCGTTGTCAGGGAGGGACGTGGAACCACCAAACCACACACCCCCCTCCCCACTAAATCAAGGAATTTTTGTTTTTTACCAAAAAATTTCAGGATAACAATTTTTTTGCAAAAATAGAGGAAATAAATTTTTTTAAGTATTTCAATTCTAAAAATTTGCCCATTCGGCCAAATTTATAAACAGAAAAATAGTAATTTTTGAAATTTTTTCAAAAGAATTTCAAAAACAAAGCTCCCTAAAAAACATACATATACAGAGTGCAACAGGGAAATATTGCGCGTCATTAAAATTCTTTTTTTTACGCTAACCAAAGTTGTAGGTAACATCTCAAGCAATGTTCTAATACATATGTTCTTTTTCATGCACATTGTTTTGTTTTGATCAAAATCAACAAAAAATGAGTGAAGGAGGAATCAAAAAGCAAGGGTTAGGGATCTTCTCGACCTGGATGTTGATTAAAAAATAATTTCATACATTGTAGGGGTGATTGTGAGGACAGTCCGGAAAACCAGGTTGGCTAAGGAGAATGGTAAAAGAGTCAAAATGAAGAAAAGGAAATGGTTTGAAGCAAGATGAACATTTTTGAAGTCCCTGGAGGCTTGAGAGAGGCAAAAAAGTCATTCATTACTTGAAAAGTAAGAGAAAGGAAGAGAGAAACGATCTCTTCTTCTTCAACCCCAATGAAAAATCGAGGCTGAGGCCTACTGAGATGGAAAATCATGCCCTGGCTGGAGGCTAACCTTCCTGAGAACAACTAAGTGTAGATCCAAGACCTTCTGCAACACATCCAGACCTGATCTCAATCCCCTCGACATCAGTGTGTGGATCATCTTAGAGAACAAGGTTGGGAAGACATCACAGAGAAATATGAAACAGCTCAAGGCCAGCATCAAGTAGCAATGGACTAACATGTCCGCCAATTATATTATGGCAACCTGAACCAAGTTCCGACCCCATGTGAAAGCTGTGATAGATGCTGGAGGAAGCTATATTGAATAATTCTTGTTAAGATTGATTGTTAAGAGTTTTTTCATTATACTTTTCTAATAAAAAGTTATTAAGGTTTTGGTTTTGCTTCTTGATCCCGGAAAATTTACTTATCCTACCCTCTAACTATAAATTAAAATATTCCTTTGATTTATGAAATGACTCTAATGTGGTCTTTAAAAAAAAAAATCTACATATTTCTAACACTTTCATTGTGATAATGAATGTTTACTCCTGAAACCTATTAAACCCGAGTAGCAATATTTCTTGCCACACATTAAATTTACTTTTTGTCATCAAAATGATAAATAAATAGGTAAATAATGTTTTAACAAGTTTTTGAATATTATCAGATGGGTTATACCTATTTAAATATGCATACAATGCTTTTTATACCCCCACAAACATGTTTTTTTTTTTTTTTTTTTTTAAACTTTTAACTCAAAACTGTAAGTAATCTGTATTTTTTAATATTTTTTACAAACATAGTTAGTGAAAAAGTTTTCTTTCTGTTAAATAGTCATATTTTGTTATGATTTGTTAAATTTTTAACATTAAATTGGGTTCTATGTTTATTGCTAGATGGCAAAAAAATCTTCCAGATCTATATTTCCAATACTTAACTGTGAAGGCATTGTTGGTATTAATGAGCTAAATGTAATTTGTGGCGTCTCAGAAAAATTTGTTCATAGTAAAATTGTCTCAATTTTGAAGGTAAAACTATCCTTTCTAGCTTGTTTTTGAGTACACGGATCACGCTTGTTTGACGGAAGGGTTTTTAACCAATTTATTTAGCTGGCGTGATTGGAAAACCAGACTTAGTAAATTACAAATTAACTAAAAATGGGTGGTTATTCCTCGAAAGTGTTAGATCACAGCTTGTAGAAATTAGCCCTCCGTTAGTGAACTGGGATATTACACACAGGATAATTATGAAAATGCTAGTTATTCCTTTGAATCTACATTATATCCCCCAATGCTTTTTAGTATATTCATGAAATATGATTATATGCAATTTTTATATATCTTTATAATGACTTGTTTATGATTTATTCATATATGTAGGAATTTTAATCGAATTAAATTCACTAATTTGTTTGAAAGTCGATACTTTATTTTTTCTTTCGATTACATGGATTCTTTTTTTTCTATCTGAGGAAAAACGGTAGCTTCAAAGTTATCACATAGTGGCTATTGTTTTTATATAGTACCAGAAATCTCGTCAAAAACTGATGGAGGTTACTATAATTAAAAAAATTGGCATCAAGTAATGAATGTTTCATATAAATTTTGTATCAAAAACAACAATTTAACTTTTTTGAAAGCCGAAACACAACTCATGTTTGCAGGATTATTTTACGTTAAGTATTTAATTTGATTTTACAACCCCGAAATCAGAGTTTTTTTTATTGGAGAGGCTTGGTTATAGTATAAATGATTGATAATCAGCACCCCCCCAGTGATTTCCGTCTTAGCTTACAAAGAAGTTAAATTAGTTATAATTGGGGATACGATATTACATGGATATTCAATGTACAGAGGATATTATTTTTTACATCACCAAACCTCAAAGGATATTAAACAAGCCAAGTTATATATCAACTTGTGGTCATATTTTATGTAGTCACGGAATTTGACGATTAAATGTATATATTATAGCTTGTTTTTATTACAAAAAAAAAAGAATTACATTATAATTTATGTCTATTGATAAATTATTACATCTCGGTAATGTTTTTGAACATAATTCAATTTATATTATTATAATTATGATTACATATTATGAAATTATGTATTTATGTAGTATGTACATTTAACTGTGTGTACTTAAGCATGTATCTAATAATTTTAATAATATCACTAAGTAATACATTTATCCATAAAAACAATTGAAATTTTCTTATGATTATAATTATATATACAAGTAGAAAATATCTCTAAAATAAATGAACTTTCCCTCTCCAAACCATGTATTTCTACACTGGAGATGGTATTTTGTCTTTTTTTTACCTTGGAAAGGTAATAATAATAATACCTAACTATTATGATATATTTACTTATGTATTTATATAAATTTACCAACACTGCCTTAGAAAACTACAAGAACGAAAGATGTATTCATGAAAGTACATGAAATGAATAGTAAAAAATACAATAAAAGTAATTACAAAATATATCAATAATCTCGTGTGGAAAAATACGTATTTTCATGACAGTTCTATTTGCACATATTACATATATGTTTAATCAATATTATTTTTAGGACTTATGGTAGTACATGGCATTGCCTAGAGAAATTAGGCGTAGGCTGAAAGACAAATTTTATATTAATAATAAAGAAGATTGGCCATTTCATACTAAGTGTACACACTCTCAAGATATGATCAAAAGCGTTTTTGATAACTTTTGGTCAGGGTATTTACCTAATAAAATAAAATAATGCCCAAAGTTGGGCCCTTTCCCATGGATTTTCAAAATTCTGGTGGACATAAATCTGCGCAGAGTCAATAGATTACTTACGAGATCAAGTGCTGTAATTTAACATTGGTTAAAAAATAGCATTTGTGCAAAAATACAATGAAAGCACATTTGAGAACTATTCAAAGTGGTACCCCAGTCAGGCTGCAGGTTTGATTTTGACATAGAGCATTATATACAGTGCACCTAGTGATGTTTATGCACATAGACATTCAGACATACATATATTACTTTTTACTCGCTAGATGGCTTTTAAATCATTAACTTTTGATATACTTTTTCACGACATTTATCTATATATATATTTTTTGAAGAAGAAGAATAGCTATTTCACTCAATTATTATGTACTACTGAGTAATATTAATGCAGGTATTTAAATTTTATCGTGTGTTATATGATACTCATCAAAACAGTCAATCATTATACTTTATTGACCATCCAAGGAATGTTCAATTATTCCAGTATCCACAGCACAAGCATTCATCTCATTTTTTTTATTGCAACAAATAAAAGCTATAAACTAAGTGTTGTAACTAAGATCACGTGATCAGTATTTGTACAAATACGTATGCTTAGCCACACTTTTTTTGTCCGTTAGGAGGATTGAATATTACATTACTCCATAACTAACCATGAAAGCTTCTATGAATGCACCCTTTAAATGCTTTGACAAGGTAAACTCTTCAAAGGGAAGAAAAAGTTGGATACATTTTAAAGATAGGACGGTTCTACATTTTCTCGAATCCGAGACGTGAAGGATCTTTAGACGTACATATTCGAGTACCCAAATTTTTCAGATACAGATCTGAATACAAAATTAGACGGAAACTTATTTCAAATTTTATGAGTACTATACCCAACGTTCAGACTTTCATAAAATATGATTCGAATTCAGGTTATATTTGTATAGATTACCGATTCTTAAACAAAGAATCATCCAATGATATTACTGATACTAAATGATAACATAATCATTTTTTATAACATAAAGGTAATATTAAAGGAGTTAAAGAAAAAAAGGTTGAAAAAAAATAAATATAGTCATATTGATAAAAACTCTATTCTTTCGAGAGGGAAAGGGGAAAAACACCAAGATAAGCTGATTCCATAGGAGTACACATGATATAATCTATGTGGTGCATCAGCATAAAAGCAATCTAGAACAATAAAAAAGAAGGATAAAATCTCATTTTCCCCCCTTCATATATATGTATATAATACATAGAACCAAATATATCAAATAAATATTAGAGTCAATTAAAAGTTTTGTATTTTAATTTGTGGACTGAATTAAGATAACTAAAATTATGACTTTAGTTTACAGCCTATATGTGATTTATATAAAAAACATATAATGGTATTAAGAAGACTAAGTAAATTCAAAATAAACAAATAGTTAAAGCCCAATTCACCATATGATTGCTCTACATAAATTTTATTTGTAGTTTTGGACTTAAATTAGAATATGTGGTGCGTAATAAATAAGAAAAATTTCAATTTATTTCATATAACCAAACCCATCAAATATTTCATTCATATAGTTGAGTAAATAATAGGCTTTGTATTCAAATTTTTTGGGATAAGTCAAAATACCAAAGAGTTTTAACTATAATCCAGAACATATATTTCATTTATGATAGTTAAATTTGGCCCTGAAATGATCCCCTTTCAAATAAAATCTCTCAATTTCTCATACTTTTATTGTGACTATCAATTTTGTCTGCATGGAGTGCAATTTGTAGCACTTACAAAATAATTTTTTGTTCAAAATTGATGATAATTTGTCAAAAAATACAAATGTAATCCACACTCAATTTACAGAAAAATTATTTTAGCTTGCTTTTGTGTTGACGAGACACACACTATGTAGAATCCTTCTAAAGACTTATTGTCTGAGTGTGCTGTTAACAAGGGCGTCTGCAGGGGCTGTAAGTCCCCCCAAATTCAAGAATATTTGCTTTTTACTAGATTCTTTATTTTAATTTCTTATAAATAACAAACTTTTTTTCCAAAAAATGTAAAATTTTACATTTAAGTTTTGAATTTTTTTTCAAAAAATTTAATTTTTTGTTAATGGTTAAATAAATTTTCTGGTAATAGCTAAATAAAGTGAAATTTTTTTTTTAAATAAATATTCTCTGAATAGCTTTAGATTTTTGATTATTTTTTATATTTGAATTTTTTTATAAAAAAATAAATTTTCTGTATATAACTGTAGTTTTTGAAAGTAAAAAAAAATGTAATATTTCAAATTCTTTTCTGAAAAAGTTTAATTTTCTGTCAATAGCTATGGATTTTGATTTTTTTTTCTAAAAAAAATTAGTATTTGAAATTCAATTTTTGAAATTATGTATTTAAAAAAAAATAATTTTCAGTTAACAGCTAAAAAATCCTTTTTGTTTCTAAAACTTAATTTTCGGTTCACAACTAAAAAAATTAATTTTCTATAAATATCTGTGGATATTTAAAAAGGTAAATTTAATAAATGGAAAAAAAAATGAATATAATAAATTTAAATTAAATGAATTAAAAAAAAATTGAATTTTATGAATTTAAAAATAAATAATTCTAATTTGCTTTTATGTTAAAAACAAAATATATACATTTTGTTTCCAAGGCATACTTTATCACTTATTTTCATACGCCCACCGTTCTCATATCCCTTACACCTGAATGTATGTATAAGAATCCGTAAAATATATTTGTAGATATCCGACAATTTATTTTACCACAAAAAATAAAAGCAGATAAAGGGACTATCCGTAATTATGTGTATTGTATCCATACAACCACAAAGATTTCCTTTTTAAAGTTCCACCTGCCAAATCATACTGATAAAGATGTAATTACACTTCAGTATGTAGGCAAATGACATTCAATATTATTTATGAAAGATAATTGTATTTTTTATCGAAATATATGTACAGGACCGAGCCTTTTGCCATTGCACTTCATTAACTTTTGGCAGTTGTTGAGCATTTGGGAGTGTATTTTTTATTTATAAAATTTATAAAAAAAAAAAATATGATAATGAACTTTTTACCTTTCTGCATTTTTTGGGTAAGTTAGATGTGGTTTTATTTAAAGGAAAATGTTGTTTGTCAACAAAAAAAAAAGTCTTAAGCACAAAGCAAAAAAAGGAAATAAAATCTCATTTTCTTTTTCCACTCCATATATACACAGCCAAATAGTTCATCAATAGACATATTTGACTCAATTAAAGGCGAATTACTCCAATTTATGGGTTGAATTAAGAAACCAAGAACTTTAATTATAGTTTAGAACTTTTATTTGACTTAAGAAACTTATATTGTCTCTGATATGATCATTCAAAATATGTCCATTTTCTCATTCTTTTATTGTGACAATCAATTTTGGCTAATTTAAGTGCAATTTTGCGGGGCTTTCAAAGGTAATTGAACAATAGGAATATTTTGATGATAGAAATTGACAATTATTTGTAGAAGAGGTCATATCTAATCCACACTCAATTTTTAGAAAACCCATTATATCTTACTTTTGTGTTGACGGGCTACAAATATTGAGTAAATATTTAAAAATATCATTTTTAATATATTTCACAGTTAAATTTTGAGTAATTCTTTTGTATTCCTTTGAGAGAGAGAGAGATTAAAAGATTGAGTGCCTAGAGTCTCTAGGAATATCCGGTCAAATCCCTTCCTTAAAACCACTTCCTTTCAGTAAATACATTATAGATAGTTCTAAAACACAAGGTGGTTTGTTTCCGTCCTAATTTTTGAAAGAGGGACAATTAATTTGTATCATTTTCAAGATTCTCTTATTCAAATAACTCAAAAAATTGTTTGTACATACACCTTACTAAAAGAAGAAGATCCTTGGAACTTCCTTTGACATTTATGAGTGGTGTTTGACCACGTCAAATTAGGGAATACAATTTAAATTATCCTTGAATATACACATTGGGGGCTTGAAGTACCATAATTATCTAAATACACATAATCATATATATGAAGATTATTTTATTGTGACCTTTATCTAAAAGCGTATTAAGTGTAGTGATGTGTCAGTACTTAATTATTCGGTCTAGTTCAGTCTTAGGACTGGTCCTATCAGTACTGGGGACGGGCCGTATAATCGTTAGTCCTTCGGACTGTCAGCACTAGGACGTAGTCAAAAAGAAGAAAGTAAGTTGATTGCCGTCATCAAGGACCAAACTGTATAAGGTTTCGGACTGATCTGGACCGGACCAAGACTTAATTGGAGGGAACTGCAGTGTTCAGTCCGAAATAAGTACTTACACAAAAGTAATTATGTATGCTTTTAATAACCCAACTCCGAATTCAGTTCTATTTTTTTATTATTATTATTTTGGCACACATAATCCACAACGTATGAACTGTTAGTTTTGTTTATGATATATATCAAAAGGGAAAACTTCGTTTAGTGTGCTCCACGATTTTCCACCATTGGAAAAAATGTTAAAGAAGTATCAATTTAGGAGAATATTATTTAAAAAATGTTAAAAGATTGTTTATTTTTCAAAATAACCATTCTAGCAGAATAAACAATTTTTAAAATTTTTCCCTTAAATTAGTTTTTTCTTTCTATAAATGTTGTGGAGCACACCAAAATACGTTTAGTTTTTTTATCTTGTCAAAAATAAATTAACATTACAAAATATATGTTGTCAATATACGTGCCAAGATAATAAATTAAATAATTTAAGAATTCAATTCGGAATGAGAAAATAACGGTTTCTTTTTGATCAGAGTAGTACATATGTACACCCAACACACAACATGTAAATATATTTGTAAATACTTTATTGAATATAAAGTGTTTTCGAAATTTCACATACCAAGGGGGAGTATCGTGACCTCAATTTAAATAATCAACAATAATATAATTATTGTTATAATTTATCAGCATGATGAATCAGATTGCGGTCATTTCAGTATTGAACTATTGTTTTGTTCAGTTTTTACTCCCCCTTATTTTGTAGGCAATATATGTAGGGTTAGAGTTGTATACAATATGAACTTAGCACGTACGGTATGTTTTTCTATTTGGGGGATCGGAAGAGTGTTTTATTTTTATTTTCCAAGGGGTTGTCATTCATCTTTAATTCATGACGAGCGGACATTTAAGTTTAAAATGCATGAGCTCATTGATAATGGAGAGTAGCATTAATGATTTGTTAGGAAGTTATAAAATTATTTTGAAGTTATATGAGCTTATAGTAAAATTGAGGATCAACACGTAGTAATTCCTGCATATGTCCTTGATTGATATGAAGTGGGACGTGTGTTTATTTTCTTCATTTTAGCTAATCTAATAAAATTTCATGACAACTAAGCTGTTCTCCAAACAAACAATTTTTTATTTGTCAGCGTTACCATTTTATTTTTTTGTTTTTTTTTACATACTGAAAATGCTTACAATTTACAATTACGTAATACTTCTCATTTGTTGCGGAGTAATATATATAAGTTTTTGATTTACTCAGAGTACAATTGATGATCGAAAACGGAGTAATTCCTGCATATGTTCTAGACTCATATAGACTGGGATTTCAACTTATGTCATTCATTTCATAGCTGCTTGTAGCTAATCTGACAAAAAGTCATGACAACAAAGCTGTTCTCCTTTTCACAATTTTTAAATTGTTAGACTACCCATCTTAATTTTAGGTTTCTTATTTTTACATATTGAAAATGCCTACAGTTTACAAACCTAGCTATTATCAGGGGCGTCTGTACAGGTGGCCTAGTTTAATTTTCATGAATAGCTGTAGATTTTTGACTTTTTTTCCCTAAAAATTTTACATTTCAAATTTTTTTCTAATAAATTGAATGTTTTGAAGATAGCTTTTTGAAATTTTTTCAAAAGATATAACTTTTTATGAATTACATTGGTTTGTTCCCAAAAAAAAGAATATTTGAAAATAAATTTTTGAATTTTCTTTTTTAAGTTTAATTTTCCGAATTTTTTTTGTAGAAAAATTTAATTTTTCCATTTCTTCATACAAAATTTCCAAAACCAAGCCAAACTAAGGTAATGTTTTGAAAATAGCTATAGATTTTTGAAATTTTTTGTAAAAAAATTAATTTTATGTGAATTACTAAGGTTTTTTCCCCCCCAAAAAATATTTAAAATTCAATTTTTGAATTTTTTTTTTTTTAAATTAGAAAAATCAAGCCCTTCCTCCCTCATAAAAAAATAAAAATATATATATATGGATCTATATATAGTCCTGCAAAATCCCCTGATTATAATAGCATTTTGATGAAATCAAAGTTGAATTGAAGATCGACAACAGAGTCATTCCTACCTATTTTCTTTCTTGATACGGAGTGGCACTTGTGTTTATTTCTATCGTTTTAGCTAATCTAATGAAACCTCATAACATCTAAGCTCTTTTCTTCACAAATATTCTTTATATTGTTAGCATAACCATATTAATTTTTGGTTTCTTTGTTTTTACATACCGAATATGCCTACAATGTACAACTCAAGTTATAAGTGTAATCCTTGATGGACTAGGAGTGGAATTGAGGATCGATAACGGTAGCTCATAGCTGATTGTAGCTAATCCTTATGAAATATCTGGACAGCTAAGCTGTTCTCCTCCCAACCAATCTTTAAATTGTGAGGATTATCATGCTAAATGTTGATTTCAATTTTTTAAATACCCCAAGTATTTATAACGCTAAATTTCAAAAAGTATGAAATATGTTGAAGATATGAATTGCCCCATTAAAGTCCAATCAAAAAGGTGAATTTAAATTTGATCATATCAAGTGTAATATCTCGTTCAGTAATAATTTAATAAAATATATACCAATAAATTTATTTTTTATTTTGTGAATAGATTCTTAATGACTATTTTTTATGATGCTATCACTCTCCCAGCAACATTTATGTTTGTATTTTTTTTAAATAAGAATGTTATCGTTATATCTAATCGTAAATATTTATGGATAAATGCACATGTTCTAGTCATTATCCATCCAGCAAAAATTTATACACCAAGAGTACCCTCAACTTATACGTATCCATACACTTGATTATTTCAAAAATACATCATTGAAAAATAAAATCCTAAAAAGAAAAATTATTATGCTTGAAACAGGAACTTGAAAAAAGACAAATTTCCAATTCATTTTTTACATCATAAATATACACGACCCATTATTGCATAACCGAATTTGGTTCAATATTGGTCTTTATATTAAAAATTGTAGGATGAATTGGGATATTGGGATATATTAGTAATAATCTAAAGCAGTGGTTCTCACACTATGTGCCTGTAACACACATGCGTTCCACAGCTTTTCAGGTACGCTACGTTGAATTAAATTTAATTTAGCTAGCAAACGGGCTAAAAAGTCCTGGGATTCACAAAGAAAACACGTTTTTGTTTCAATTTTGATCCATTGTTTTAGAAATAACAAAAGTAGTGTCACACTTAGCACAATAACTCAAACTAAAGACGGGATTTTAATTAAATTTAGACAGCTGTCTTTTGATGGTTGGTTCTGATTACAAATAAGGGAATTTAAAAAAAATATCGTCATTTATGTGTAAAGGCTGGTACTTTACACCCCATTCTTTATAAGATATTAGTCCTATTTCGTATACAGTGCGCCAGTATTATTGTAATTGCGCTAAGACTATATAGAGATTGAGAATCACCGGCACAGATGAGTATTTCTAAAAAAAAAAGCCCAAGGACATATCAATTATATAACTAAAACCTAAAAATGATATACAAATAAATTTAAGTGTATTATAGGGAATAGGGTGTTTTTTCTGGAATTAGAATTGGCATTGTAAAAATAATATTTGATTTGCAATTCAGATTCTTATGTATTTTTACTGGTATTTAACTATTTTTAACTTTTAAATATGTCTGTCAATATATAAAAACGACCAAGTGAGTTTGTTACTTGAGTCATACAATTTTATAAATATTGAAATAAAATAATTTATCTTAAAAAAGTTCAAAACTAAGAAGGAAGAAATTGAACACAAACTATACGTAAACAAAAGTGTTTTAAACACATGTGGTCGGTAGATATATTGTTATTTTAGGGGAATCAAATTTGTATAGGGATTTAGAAAAACTCATTTTCACAAAATTTGACAATGGAAAATTTGCTGTAGGATTACTCGCCACAGGAAAATTCGCCTTAAAAAAAATCTCGCCAGTCAGAGAAATCGCCTTTATTTATTTTATTTAAATATTATTTACATTAAATAAAGGAAGGTCGATTTATTTTATCCATGTAATTCTTAGAAATTTATATCAAAATGGTATTTTTTACCTATTATTTAAAATATTAAAGAATCGGAATTGGCATTAGAATTGGGATTTTTTTTTTAAATCGTCCCATCACTAGTATTATGGTTATACTCTAGAGCGAACGATTTGATAAATAGTGATGAAAAGTCTTTATTTGATTTATGTGACCAACTTTTGAGAACATTATGTAGAATTATAGCGCATCTGAAAGTTTCATAACAACAATTTATCATCAAAATAAAACATTATAATTATATTGGTGATAACTTTTGACCTTAAATTGGGATGGTGTGTTTTAAATTGTTTTTATATTAATAAATATGAACATTATCTATACAATCCAAAATATCTCTTTTGTGTCATACAAAAACCAACATTTTTTATATTATCGATAAGCCTGTATAGCTTAATATATATACATATATAAAAAATATTTTTTCAAGCATCAAAAAAGAAATAAATTTACAAATATTAAGTTTTTTATTGTGTTTTTTTTTTTGTTATTATGTAGTATGTCCTCACTTTACGACAAACAATGGATTTTATTGTTGTGATCAAAAATTAGAAAAGGTCCATTTTTGTGTACTTACAATACATTTTCTTGCAAGAAAATGATATAATTATAAGATTTTTGATATGAAAAACATGTATCAGGACACTAAACTCCATGATTTTATCTGTTGTTTGGATATTTCAAGGAGAAAAATAATAATAAATGATAGAGATGTTGTAAAAATTATTTTTCAAAAAAGTTGTCTGTTGACCACAAATGCAGATATTTTGGGTTGTAAAAGTCATTATTAAGTTTCTCGAGGTAAAAACAATGAGAAACACACCATCTTAATCTAAGGGGCAGTAAAAAGTTGAATTTTTTTGGGTGCTGTTATTATGGTAAGAAAACAAATCCAGCTATTGCAAGAAAACTGGTCTGGAGATCGCCCTTAAGCTTGGCATCATAATGAAAGACAGTGCTGTCGACATAGAAAAGAAAAGTTTTTAAATCCCTTCAACGCGGACAATTTAAATAAACATTCCCAGTACTCTTTTGACAGAATATAAAATAACTTAGAAGTTTATAATTTTTGATAAAAAGTCTTAAAAGTTTTGGTTACTACTTATCATAAAAACTTACAATGAAAGATTTTGAGATTGGTTAAATTCCGATTTTAATAATCAAGTAAATATCTCATCTATATTAAATTATATGATTATCGTGTCCAGCATATTTTAAATAGATGAATAAAAGGTTTTTATTGTCCAAACTCTACAAAGAAAAAATAATAAAAAGTGGACTTTGAAAAATAATTTCTACCCTTTTCGTTTTTTTTTCTACAAAATTCCACGTACAACGCGGATTTTATGTAAAGTGGGTTTTTTGTTCCTAAAGATATAATTTTATCAAATCTATTAATAATTTGGACATAATTATCAGGCAAATGTGGGTCTGAATTTGTATAAGATTGTCTGAACTTTTGTGGGAATAAAATTAATTTATTTTTGATTGGGTGGAATATAAAAATATATAATTTAAAAAAAAATTCAAATAAAAACAGACCTTAATTAATTTATAATTGAATATATATATGTGCTGCATCAACATAACAAAAATCTTAAACAAAAATCAATTTTTTATAAACGTATTTGAGTCGGTCATAGATATTGTATTCAAATTTGTGGGATGGGTTAAGCTGATCAAATTTTTGGCTATAGTGAAGAAGCTTTATTTTATTTAAAATTAGGAGTGTCAGCAGGATCAAATATATATATACATATATTTGTTTTAGGAAATTTTACTATTCACCAAAAATTTCTGAAGTTACATTTTGGTAAAAAAATTCAAAAATCTACAGCTTTTTACAAAAAAGTAAATTTTTGGGAAAAAAATGCAAAAATTACATTTGAAATATTAAATATGAAAAAAAAAAAAATAATTCTGAAATATATTCTTTTGGAAATTTTTATTAAAAATATACAGCTTGAAAATTTACATTTGTTGGGAAAAAATTCATAAATCTACAGCTCCTTACCAAAAAATTTCAAAAGTTATATTTAAAATATTAAATTTAAAAAAATGAATCTTATATTTTTATAAAAATTCAAAATCTACAGTTCCTTTCAAAAAAATAATGTTTTTTTAAAAAGATTCAAAAGTTATATTTCAAATATTAAAATTAAAAAAATAAATCTTATGTATAAAATATTTTTACAAAAATTCAAAAATCTACAGATTCTTTCAATACAATAAATTTCTTGAAAAAAAAAATCAAAAACTATATTTCAAATATTAAATTTAAAATATTATTAAGAAATAAGAAATCTATTTAAAAAATTTCAAAAAACCAAAATCAATAACAGCAGAAAATCCCAATTAATTTTTTTACTTCCTATATATTTTCATAATGACTTTGTGTCGGTCCATATTTACTCGATCCAGTCCAGTCTTATGATTGGTCGTATCGCTCCTTAGGACTGTCGATAATTATGATCAGTCCTTAAGATCGTCAGTCCTTGGGACTGTCGGTCCTTGAAACTGGTCCTTTGATTTTTTCATAAAAATATCGTTGTTTTATTAAGCTAAATAAGATATATGAAATATGTATTAAGATTATTCCACATATCTTGCAAAAAATATTATTTTTTTTCAGTATAATAAAATATAATACGAATATATTATAATATTTCTTAGTTATAAATAATATAAAAATTATTAATAATTAAAATCCGGAAAAACACCCTCATTGACGTCACGAGGGATCAATTTTACCTTCTTAAAGGGCCAACAAGTTGGATTGGACTGGATGGCACCGGACTGAACTGGACTGCATTCCTCACAACCCTAGATACAGCCGGAGATTTCATAGACCTATTTGCGTCAATTATAGACTTATTCAAATTTGTGGAATGAGCTTAGATACCCAATAATTTAAGCTAAGTTTAGAATCTTTCATTGATTTAAATGATCTTATATTAGCCCCGCAGTGGACTTTCAAATGAAATCTATGAATTTATTATTACTTTATTATGATGATTAATCTGCAAATGATTAATAAGAATAATATGATGAAAAAATGGACGATAATTGATCGAAGATTACAAATATAATCCCTACTCAATTATTAGGAAAATATTCGAACTTGCTTTTGTGTTGACAGCCAAAATATTCACTTAATACTTTTACTTAATTCAGAATGGTTTGAGCCCTTTTCCAAAAAGTAAAAATAACCCTTATAATAACGATGTAACACGACATTATAGGAACTTTTCTTTGAATCCCTTATGGATTCCAATTATCCATTTCCCGCTAATCCTTCTTTTCTTGTTTTGTACCCTTTACAAAAACATGGCTCATCTTCTTATCTACCATTTTTCATCTCCTATTTCCATCTGTCAAAAAAATATAAGTAGATGGATTCAATGTTCATTTCTTCTTCTTCTTTAAAAAGACACCTGTCGAGATGGGTTCACTTATTATTTCACCGCAATTTTGTGTGTGTGGTGAGAAGGAGCTATTTATAAAATAGGACCAATATTTGTCTTCATAGATGTATAAGTATGTATCAGCATACCTACAAAGTCCATTATGTGTTTTAGGGAAGCTGCGTTTTCAAAATGTTACTTCTTTATTTGAATTTCCCGCGCTTTGATTCTGCTTGGTTATTTTTTTGTTCTTCCGTAAAGTGAGCTCCAAATTCACAATATGGAATAACGTCCCCCATTATGGATATCTGGCTCGCAGAAAAAATTAGTTGGTACAGCATTACTGATTCCTTTCTACAGTGGCCCCTAACTCCTGGTCTGCAGACCAGTACCGGGCTGCACAAGAATTAATTAGATATTTTTCTGTTTTATTTATAATCTAAGAATAGAACGATAATTAAGAAGGATTTACTACTTCATCTACACCTCTTAAAAGAATATATAAAGTATAAATTACAAAAGATAACACAAGAGAATAATTAGAGGGGGGCGGGAATCAAATTAATTGAAGACAATAATCGAATTTATCTATGAGTGCAGAATCTAAAACTGATCGCAGTTTTGTCCTTTGTTATCTGAATTCTAAAGTATCTGGGATTATAATAATTTGGGACTATTATCGTTCAGAGTCATGCAAAATCTTGGATATGCATATTTTTTAAATATATTCTATAATAAAAACTATGATATTCCTCATCACTATATATTATGAATAAGTTATAAGGGTCTAAAACCGAGTTTTTCAACATTTTGCAACCTAAAAATGGAACTATATCGAGTTCAAAACTAGATGCAATTACAATAAAAACACTTTTTTATCATATGAAACATTTTTACTATGTTTTATTTTGGGCTTTATTTTAAGGGTTAAAAAATGACTTTGAGCGATGAATGTCCAGAATTAGGATAATCCCCGATATTTCAGAATTCAAATAACGGAGAAAAAACTGAGATCAATTTTGGATTCTGCGCTCAAAGATAAATTCCACTTTTTGGCTTGAATTCATCTGTACAAAATGAGTGCTTCTCTGTGTAATTAATTGAGCAAGGTAGGTGTTAATTATTTTCTCGGTTGATCACTTTTAATCTACTCATCGTATTTCGCAGGTAACAACCAACAATGGCCTCTACATGTTCTCAGTACTTTTTTGTTATTTGCATTCATACTTAGTATTTTCTTCTTCTCCTACCAACTGTAGAAAGAGAAGTAGTATTATCTCTATTATATTCCCAGTATAGGTCGAACAGTCTTTATGTTGAAATGACGTATTGTCTTCACTTGTGCCCCAAAGTGTAACCCAGCTAGAAAAATGAGTAATAGGCCCCCAATAGTACCATCTAGTTGCAGAGCAACAAGCTTAAGACTCCTTTTGATTTAGCGTTACGGACATTTGTTCATGTTATACTGGTGTTATATTGTTGGGCAATGTGCCAATAAAGTTATTATTTCCTAATGTAATAATTGCATTGTAATGTTGGAGAAATATGTTAATAGAGTTTAATATTAGTACATAGTCAAAAAAACCTCCCCCAGTTTGCAGTAAAATTGTCTGGCACAGTTAGAAAAAGGTTGAGAACCGCTGCCTTAAAGGAGATCACAGTTCCCAAAAACACCATCAACTACACCATTCACAGGTTCAAGTGGGCCAACATCTTAAAAGGTAGGCTGAAATCTACACGGGACGAATAGTGGAATTACATGCAATCAGCTGCATGGACTGAACTCAAAGAAGAAAACATTAGTGAATCAATATATGGTATGAGAAAAATATTGAAGGCTTTTTAAGGGCTCTAAGGGTCATCATTGTGATTGAAGATCCAGATTTTCACCAATTATGTTGTTTGTTTATTTCTCATTTAGTAACAATTATGTCATACCACCTCTATACGAGTTATTTGTGGTTGAAAGTGTCCTAAAATTTATGACGAGTCTTGTATACGAATTGGTGATCTAAGATTGAATCTATGCTCGCTAGAGCATTAAAAGTTTTGAGTGATTGCAATAAATATTTGGAATGATGAACCCACATATTAATTCGAGGAATCTAATAATAGTTTTATTATTACATTAGAATTTGATCAAATACAATCTTTTTGAGCTCTTAATAATACATTAGACAATTGATTGCAAATCTTCCCCAAAAAGAAATAAATAAATTAATACATTGGTGTAGTCCTTAATAACTCAATCTGGAGGTACAAACATATATACACAAAATAAATATTATTGTACTTTTAAAATAATCCATAACCGATACGACCTTGTACTCGTTTAAAAAAGACAATATTGTTATTTTTAACTCGACATTGACTTTGTCAAAGCCTAAACATGAAATATCAAAAATATAGACTTTATAACAAGGAATTTTTAATATACCACTCTAATAAAAAAAAAATCGTTATTTTAGGATTCCATTTATTATATTAGTGCAAATTTGAAACATTGTATGTTTCCAATATCAGCCATTTTGCATTGTTTTTAGTTGATGTATTTTGGTGTTTCAAATTTTTCTAATATTGAAACAAAAAAATGTTGAAAAAGTCAATTTAGGGGAAAATCATTTAAATACTTTTAAAAGATTGTTTATCCTTCCAAAAGGTTAATTTTATACAGAATGCTAAATTTTATATAATAAATATTAACAGTTTTTAAATAATAATTCCCTAGTTTGATATTTTGTTATTCCATTTCTTTCAATAGTAGAAAATTGTAAAGTAAACCGAATGTTGCCAATCTTTTTATCTGTGAAAAACAAACTAAGAAGTCAAATATTGTGAATTTGTGTAGCAATATAAATTGGAAATCGAATTAAAATTAAATTTGGATGTCGAAAATATCGGTTTATTTTTCACTAGATCCTGTATATACAACCGTGGTCTGAAAAGTTTCCGACTTACTAAAGATACAAACCATATTTTCTGAATTATTATTTATAATTTTTCAACATAGTGGCCTTGTAACTCTACACACTTCTCCCCTCTTTATGACCCACCCAAATAGTACTTGGCGTTTTACTCTGATAAATAATTGTTTACGAGACGCTTTTTGTTTTTGGCTCAATTACTCCGAGTTGGATTGACATAGTGTGCCAAATTTGAACACAACAAGCGTTTATATGTATGCTTTCGTTGGAATCTATTTAAAGGTTACACTTTAAAAAAAAAAATGACCGCTCAATTCTCGATTTTGTATATTTTCATCAAAACACTCATATCAAATCCCTCAAATTACTTTGACAAAACAACTGCACGTCCAAAATTCCTGAAACTTTGGTGAATAACTGTCAACCGATACTAAATCGAAGTGAGTATTTTTATTTACGAGTGTAACATCTTCACGAAAAAATCGTAGACGTTTTAAAGCCATTCGTACTTATCAGATATTGTATCAATATCTTTTAGTACACAAAAATGTAATTATTCATTTTCAAATATTCAAAGTCGTATCATTTTTAGTCCAATATTTTATTCAAAAAAATATTTAGATGTGTGGAGCAACACTTTATCAAATACTTGAAATAACGTGTCATAAATGTAAGTAAACAAATACTTTACATCGAGTAGTTTGTTTACTAAACATTAATTTAAGAAAGTCGTTTAACTATATTAACAAGTCAATGATTAACCAATCATGTTCATGGAATAAGAAAATATAATGTATCTTCCATTTTAGCTTGATAGCTGAATATTATAACCATGGAAATTTATCAAGGTGGTTTTAGTAAGGATAATAATAGCAATCAAAAAAATGTCAAAATGTTTTTGTCATTTGATTTGGTGTTCCTATTTGCTTTTACCCGAAAAAACATGAAAATGACCTCTATACCCAAAATTTAATGTTGTGTACACTATAAAGTATATATTTTCCTTCAACCTTGTCAAGAATTTGTGTGCTTTTTTGCCTTGAAAGATACAAATAAAAGAAAAAACAAATTTAATAGTTCGTCAGTACATGTATCCAGATTGAAAACGCATCTTACTAATTTCTATTTTTTTTAATTGGAGTACACAGTACAAAAAAAAGTATGAAAAATGGATCTTTTCTTCCTCTTTTGATCACAATGGTAAAAATCATAGACTTTTGGTTTTTTCTAGGTATTTTCATGTTGCTTGAGGTAAAAGCAATTAGGAACACAATATATAATAGGTCTAGTAAAATGTGTGTCTCACGTTGTTTAACTGTAATCCCAAGGTGATAATCAGTAATTGAATTTAAAAAATAAAAAATACATCAAATTTAGTGGATTTCTTTTTACTATATCTAAGATATATCATTGACATTAATGTTTATATAGACTCCAAACTACGGGCAGACATTGGGATGTGAACAGATTTTCTGTTATTTCAACATATTTCCATTCCAAGATTTTCAACGTTTATATAGTGACCCCCTCAAATGCCCCCTCTCCCGGGCTTTACAAATCCTAACTGTGCTCCTGATCCAAACATTCTCTGCATTGAACGTACTTGAATAATAAACATTGATGTATTTTATAAAAAAATTATGATTAATTCATGTTTAGTAAGCAAACACAATATTGTTGATGTTTTTGCATAGATTCGGACATTCAATTTTTCAGATATCAATTGTATGTCGAAGGATTGAGTAATGGAAATATTTTTGAACCAGACATAATCTCAAATCTATACTCAAAAGTCTAGAAACGATTTTGAAAGACATTTTCAAAATGTTTTATTTTTCAACTCCTAAGAGAGAAGTGATATACTGTTTTTTAAATGTGCTCATAAAAAATGTATGACAGACCCATGAAATAACGATAATCTTATATTTGCTTTTTTATTATAATAAGCCAAATTTTTCTTAGCTTGGGGGCATACCTAACTACACACATTTGTTAGTTAGTAGCTTTCTAATTATACATATTTCTCTCCGTAAGCAAAGGAACTGAGTTGGGGGGGGAGGGGATGAAATATTTTTAAAAACATAGCCCTTAAAAATGGGGACATAATGAAATGAGTACTTGACAATATTTGTATATAAGTATGTAAAAATTTATTCGAATAACAAACTGTCAAGGAATTTGACATCATGTACAATCTAACAAAAAAGCTTGTAACATACACCCAAAGGATCATATGTGTGACACACAGACTTTTCTTCTTACCTGTACGTGTATATTTTGTATATGGTATGCGATACAAGGAGCAAACACATCTGTATGTAGGTGCATTGTAGTGTTGAGACTCGGTCCTGCCCCGAATTTTTGTTTCGTCTCGGTCTTAAGTGATTTTTTCCGACTAATATTTCAGTCCAGACCGTTATCTCAGAGCGTAGACCGAATTATATTTGTTTTTAAAAAGTGAACAAATTTCTTGATCTCAATATATATCTCGAAATTGTTTTAGGTTCGGTCATAAGTGATTTTTTATAAACTGATTTGTATCTACATTTCAATTCAGACCGTTATTTTAGACCGTAGACCCAATTTTAATTTTTTTCAAAAGGTAAACTGATGCTTACGATCTCAATAAATAGAGCAAACTTTTTTCCCGTGAAGGTTTTAAGTATTTTTTTATAAACCGATTTAGAGAAGTATTTTGATCCAGACCGCTATTTCAGAACGTACACAGAAGTATAATCATTTTCAATAGGCGAATCGACGTTTGAATCTTAATATACAGACCGAATTTAAGTTTCGATTCGGTTTTAGAGTATTTTTTCCTTGACTGATTTGTACCGATATTTTGGTTCAGACCACTATATCAGACCGTATACCGAAATTTCAGTGTTTTCAAAAGTAACTGATATTTTCTATCTGAGTATACAAGATTGAACTTTTTTTCTGTCACGTTGATAAGTAATTATAATTCACAGATTGGGACTGATATTTCCGTCCAGAACACTATTTGAAAACATGGACAAAGATTTAATCGTTTTCAAAAGGTAACCGATGTTTTTGATCTCAATATATATATCGATTGTTTTCGGTCTCGTTCCTCATTTAGTAGCTGTACAAATTTGATTTATACAACATTTTAATTTAATATTATCTTATTATGCCGATGTTCCCAATTATAAAACACACAAGACGTCATGAGCAATTCATCTATAGCATCGGTCCAGACAGAATTTAAAAAAAGACCCATTCATACAGGTTTTTTTGTATGATGGATCCAGACCGAATTTCTAAAACAAACGAAACCCAACACTAGTACACACAGTACGTACATTTTTATAAAAGTAATATTCTCTCTTATTTTGTATGAAAAATTAAGTAAAATAGTGTAAATATTTCAAATGTATTTGGAGTACATTCAGAATCACTAAGCGACAATAGGCTTTCACATTTTCTCAACTTTTATCATTATCACTAATTGTGTACGGTTTGGTTTTTTGGTCTTTGTAAGTCTTTTTATAAAAATATGAGACATTTGACATTTCACATCTCTTACACCTTTAAAAGTGAATATTATATTATAAATACGAAACTTTTGTGTATATGTGGAACCGTTAACAAATCATTTACCTGTCTCATAAATAATTTGTGAGCTTTTGGGTTGAATCCGAATCCTTGTTTTCTTTTTCCAAGTATCCATCGTGCATTATATTATGGACCTAATATGGTTACTTTACCCATGGGGTGTAAAAAGAAAAAAAATTAAAGACAAACTATATCAGATACAATAGTCAATACTGTTGTTGTAGTAATTTTCCATCATTTGAAGCATTTTGGTGCGTCGTTGGGCATCATTTATTGTTGATACATATTCCTTGTAATTCTTAAATATGTAGGATTTAATGTTGAGTTTAATGAATTATATATAATTAAATTAATCAAGCAGAATATATCTGAGTTTATGTTTTTAAGTACTACGTATATACATTATTATATGTTTATTATGACTATGTCGTTACATGATATTTATACAACTCTATACTGTTAAAAAACTAAGTTGAGGATCATTTTTTTAATCATTTGGGTAACTAAAGTTCATATAAAAAAGTCAATTACTTTTCTATTTTAATAAAATCAAAAATTATTCTTATGGTTTTAAGTATATATTAAATTTACAAATAATAATATTATCCGTTGAATTGCATTATTTTGCTGCAAGACACTGTAGCATTTTGTATACAAGCTTCATGAATAATAAGTTAGTCTATTGAATTTATCATCACAGCTTTACATAGATTCAATCAAAAGCGGCACAGTTGTTTAATATATCGGCCATAGACGTAATTAATCGTTCTTCCATTGGCGTCATTAAAGCTTTGAAACGATCTATTGCTATGATTTCAGGTCTCCATAACAATATGATTTTCCCACCAGCACGATACAAATACATATTTGTTTGGAGAAAGGATTGTACTGTACCCTCAATCTGTTAAGCTCCCTACCTTAATTTGATACTAGATAACATATTCATTATCCAACGTATGTGTTGGAAGTTAACAGATCAAGAAAAACAAGGGTTGACCAATTTAGTATATATGAATCCACGAGTGTTAAGTTTATAACTGTTTACATCAGGACCTTACTCAAACAAACTATATAGCCTTCAAGCAGGAAGTGCTTCAACTTCACTTAAAAAAGGATAAATGATGGATGACTCTGTATTATAATTAATCGTAATTAATGATGAACTTCATTCCGTTGCTTTTATTGCTTCTAGGTTCATAGGTATGTTTGATTTTATGTTTAAACCTTCTTTTCATGTATGATCAATCAAGTAGCAAAATATAGGTACATTGTACAGATGTAGGTATACATTGCACATTAATGGCCAATTTATTTCCTTAATTTGGGGTTTTAAAGTCTGTTTTATATGACAGGTACATTTGACGGAAATTATACATAGCTCAACTTCGTATAACAAGAAAAAACGAAATGTTTGATGATGAAAACATTGTGTCAAATGTATGTATTTTTAGCTCCCATGAACAGCTGTAACAACTAGAAACAAATAAACAACTGTGCCCCGACAAAACATAAACAAGCTGGACTATTTTTTCTCAAAATTGATCGTGGAATACATTTATATTCTTTTACGAATTATAGTCCATTTCTATCTACGAATGATTCTTATTAATAATTTGAAGGCGGTGTAAATTGCATAACGTTGACAAATGGATAAAATTTCTTGAAAAGACCATATTGAGCCAAAATTAATTAAGGTTTTAAACTATATCTAAAGCTCCTAGGTATCCAACACACATTTTTATTTTTTATAATATGTTTTATAGCCAAAATAAGTACTATTGAGTCATTTGAGTCTATATACTTTAAATATAGATTTAATTTATTTGTCTAGATAGTTATTAGTACTATGTAGTAAATAATTGTGCTATGTATAAAGAAAATATTTCGAATATAAGATATTTAACTAGAGGAACAAGAAATGAAATGGATCAAAATCTATCTATTGCTGATAAATTCATTACTTTCGGAAATTAAATTATGTACTCGTAACCGAGGAACGACTACACACAACATCTCTCTGCAATGTTATATTTTTCTCTGATGACATTGACTATTCACAAATCTAATTAATGAACTAAAACGGCAAGAGATTTGCTCTAACCAGCATGCCAATTTATACTCTAGAACTGTTTGGGAATTTTTATTGTATGGACTATAAAGCACGTTGGAAATTTGAAGTAAACTTATAAATTAGTTAATTTAATAAGTTTAATAAATTATCTTCTAAGTATGGTTCATAGTATGAATCAAGCTCTCGTGACTGTTAATCAATGGGTTCATACCAAGAATTTACCTTCTAATCCCTCCAAGACAGTGGACACAGTATTCACACGTAAAACGAAATATTCACTTTCATGTTGGTAATGCTTTTCAATTAGAGGAAAACAAATACAATAATGTCAAGCTTTGAAATATCTCGGGGTTGGACTCAAAACTTCCACTTTCATTTCAGAGCAAAATCGTCCAAAGCCAAGAAGGTACTTATTGGATAAACCTGGGGCCGTGGGCCACACCAAGCACTCTTGGATTACCTTAGTGCGATCAAACCTCCCTTAACATATGGAGCTCTGATTTGGGCACACAATATTACGTCATGGAAACAAACTCTTCTTGACAAAATACAGAGACTAGGATATCTTAGTCTCTGTCATCCTTTGTGTTCTACGCCCACACGGGAGGTTGGAGGCATTATTTGGAATCATCCCCCTTTTCTTAGAGGCACAGCGTCTTGCAACAATGGCTCGTCTGCGCATCGTCAATATGACGTCGTAGTGGGGGAAGCCTCCATATCCCTCACTCCTCAAAGCACTGTTTTCCAAGCCGAGATGCTTGCCATAAAAGAGACTCTTTCTTGGATTAGAGAAAATCATGAGAAATGGTGTCCTAGTTAATTTTACATCTGGTCAGACTCTCAAGAAGCAAAGGGACATTGCAGTCGATAGAGACAAAAAGTGTCCTTGTTGAGATACAAAAACTCTTTCGATGTCGTTAGCTAATGAAGACCTCATTCTCTCCCTCTGCTGTGAAAGAATTCAAAGTAATCCCACTAGAAATGAGATGGCTTATATAAAAGGCAAACATGGAGCTCTGGATCAATAGGAGCCCCTCGGTCATATCTTAGGAAGAGCGTCTCTCCCCATTACATAAACAAATGACAGACACTTTGGTCGAACATTGACTATTGCCAACAAAGCCGTGCAATGCTCCCCAGAGTTAGACTTGGGATTTCTCTTGGATTTTTTGAAAAGAAAACGGAACTCCTTCGTTCAGTTTATCACTGGGCATGGTCTCCTATTCCGATATAATCAGCTCATGCACCATGAAGTTAGCCCACTATGCCGTGGTTTGTGTTTTAAGAGATGAAGAACCACTTCATCTGGTTTTTTAATATTTTTTAATTTTGATTGAGGGGACACAGTTTAAAACAATATTCCCTAGAACATGTTCAGGACTGACTGTAGTAGGATACTTAATCTGGCAATCTATTGCAAGGGGACCAAGAGTTAAAGTTATTTTTTCATGTTCCTGTAATGATTGTATGTTTTATATTAAGTGTTGCACTAAATGTTTTCATTAATAAAGTTTCATAAATCAAAAGTACTTAATACTTATAATTTATACCCATTTAGAAGATAACTTTAAGAATACTCTATTTAAGCCTTATATTATAAATAAGTTTCGTTTAGATAAATTATAATAATTTTTGTAGCTGGAGTCGGTAGAAATTTTCCGATTCCTGATTACTATTTCAAATATATGATTTCATATCATATTGCATGTTAAGAATATAATTAAAATAAAAGGTATTGAGCACTCCATTATTTTAAAGATGATTGCAATCAATAAGCTAATATTACCTATTTATAAGCATAAACTTTACTATGTCTTGTTAAATGACAAAATACATCGACAGATAATAATGTCAATATTTCTTATGTATATTGTAAAGGGCCCATTGGCCCATCCGTGACAACTTTGACTAAAAAATGAACATTAAGAGAAAGTTATTTAATATATGTATGTAGAATTGAAAATATTATAAGAAGAGTCATTTCTAAGTAAGGCTACTTAGTGATAAGATATCATACATTTAAACATGACTGGTAATATTTTTGGAGAGGTATTAATAAACACATCAATTATTTTTTGAAGCTATCTTTGAAGTTTGGAAGAATAAAAAAAAAAAAAAGACTTACAATTTTGTCTCAATATGGACATATATTCATACGTATTTTCAAATAAAAAAAACTAACTCATGGATTAAATTTTAATCCAAAAACATGTGTTCATTGTTTAAAAAAATAAAGTATGACAAACATCAAATCAAATCCTGTTTGTCACGTACCTAGTGTGCAACGCCAATGATTTTTAATCATATGTACTTACCCTCCCCTCCCCCTATCAAAAAGTCATTAGAACATTATTATTTGTATTTTAACCATAAATGGTTGGTTTTTTTTTTGTTATCTTAGATATATATGAAATCTTTCATGAATAATCTCTTGAATGTTAATTTTACCTTCATGTTTTGATAAGAGGCATTCCTTATTTAAGATTTTTACTCATGATTAATCGGTACTGGAATTTAAAGTTTCTTTCCTTCTCTCATGTAATTTTTATAAGGTGAAAATAACCTTGATAATTACTTGATAGGTACATGTAATGTAAATAGCATGATGTACTTTTTGAAACTTGAATTATTAGATACCTAAGTTGGAACACATGTACACACATGTCTAAAAATACAACATACGACCCTCTGTCAAGTTCCTACAAGTCAAGGATTGAATCAAAAATATGATTTATAGCTCTGTTTAATACCCCCATTATATTTTCTCACACGGTTATGTGCATCATAGTTTTGAAGGGAAGAAAACGAATATTTCTTTGACATCTATATAGTACAAGATGCGACCTTTATTTAACAACCAACACAATTAAAAACTAAACTAATCATCCAATTTTAATTTTAATCCAAAACCAATGCAAAATGAAAATTTTATCAAAAAACGGGAGCAGGGCTTGATGACAGTCTCCTTTGGCAGATGCCGGATTTCCTCCCGGATCCTAGACATCAGCACTGATTTTGTGTTGCAGAAGGATTAGGTGCTCAACTACGTCCCACTCAAAAAAGTACATGGGGTTGACTTCCGATATGGTTGGATACCAAACACTGGGTCCAACAAAATCAATTTTTTTTTTTGAAGACCAGGTCAAAGTTTTCTTACCAGTATGGAATGGAGAAGATTCTTATAAATCGACAAATGGCATGGATTGCAACAAGAACACTCTGCCTTTTCCATGATTGTGGAATAAATACTTGATTGATCCAAACATTAGTTTTTTTGCGCCCAAATACCTATTTTTCTAAAAGTATAACTGCCATTTTTTATAACGAACGCCAAACACTTTTGGCTAACCGCCACTAAACAACCAACGTCTTACCTGGGCATGAACTCAAAGTTTGTTGTTAAAAAACGGGCGCACTCGTATATAGGTAAGTCTAAAGATTTGGAATAAACATATAAGTTTCAGTATGGAAATCCTTGACCGGTCTGATTGAGTTATAATATTTGTTGAATCGAAATAAATAGACTCTAAGGAAAGAGACAATTGACATATCAATGAAAAAAAATAATACCTTGAATACTGATAGGTAGGGCTGTAAATCGTTAGCCTTTTTCGTATCTATAAAAATCACTAACATTATCATTTGAAGAATGTTTAAAAAAAGAGCAGCTTAGTTGTTATGGTGTTTCATTAAATTAGTTACGAGTAGCTGGGAGATTAACCAAATAAACACAAGTCCTACTCCGTATCAAGCAATGGCATTATAAACATTCACTATTCAAATTTGACTTTTTTATTCAAACATTTGAAGACTAATATTATTGCTATTTTCCAAGGTCTAAACAGACTAAATATAAAAATATTTTATTTCTGACCTTGGTTATGCCTGCCGCAAGAGTCACTAAGCTTTATTGATGGCATTTTTCGAAAATGTTAATAAATTCGATATTCGAGTCTTTTTTTTATGGTAGCTACCAAGGATTTGATGCTATATCATTGAAAGTGGTACTAAAAGAAAGCTATTAAAGTTTTCTTTAACATAAAATTAAACAAGTAAGTACTTTCAACTATTTTTAATGAACTAACATACATATTTTTTTTTATTTGGAAAGGATCACATTATATGAATAATAGTTTTATCAAAAATGTTTGTCTTAATAATTGCCCGACTACACACATGCTATCTGCAGCATGTTAGACAGGAGACGCAGATCCGGATTACTTTTGAATATTAGTTACAAGAAAAAATAAAATAAATACTGGCTATAATTTGTGCCAAAACTGACTATTATGAAATTAATGATAATAATAATTACCCTCGAATAAGTTCAAGAATTTGCTACACATTACACTGGAACGGAAAACTTATAATGGATATTTTTCTTGAAACATGCCGAGCGGAAAGTCGTATGGTACTTATCTCAAGTACTCCACATTATGAAAAGGTAAACTTCTTGATGTGCCCATCATAAAAAGTTTCAATGGAATCTAACAATACAATGCCCTTTCAGATACATTGGGTATCACAAATAACATTGTAGACATAGTATTGGATACCACAGCAGGCAATAGAGGTACAACGGAGCTAATTGAAGAAAAACTTATCCCCATCACATATCATAGGAAATAATCGTAGGTGCATTGTAGGCTGTTTTAGAAAAAGTTAATTGTCCTGACAATCCAATGTTCATTTGAAAAGATGTAGGAAAAGTTGAATAAGGCCTCTCCAAGTGTAATAGGGCAAGTTGAAATGACTCGAAATATAAGAACAATCTAAGTCATCAGCAGTTTCCTAACCAAACCAGATGCTATTTACATAGCCCGTTGGATGGCCAGGAACATGTACTACATTAAGATACTCATGTTTTCCTCAGATCTAAAATACAACAAGGACGCTATCTTTAAGCTGAAGAGGATGAACAAGTTCCTAAGGCTTATTCTACACTCGCCACTGGATGACCACTACATCTGATGATGATGCTCTTATCCCTAATCTTCCACTTATGAAGAATATGCAGCAATACAGGCAACATGACTATGAACTGGTAACTTCTGTTCTCAAGAAAATGATTAACCACTCCTGGTATCGGACCCAGAAACGGATGGCAAAAATCTTGTTTATTTATCATAAAAGTATAAATAAGTCTTCAAAGGAGAAACTCGTAGTCTATCTATAATAAATAAAGAAACCTGAGAGTTACAGAGTTTTCTCTCATCAACGCTACAGGAAAGCCCATAAGTTTGTGTGATTAGTATAAGTGACCTATGAATGATGTGGTTGTGAATAGTGTGAAACTGACGAGTAACTTTGTGCTTCGAATCTAAAACTGACATAGAGAAGAAGAGCGGCTTACTACAAATTGTAAATTACCACTTGAACAAATTTGACAGTTTCAAAAGATTCATATTGAATATAGGGCGATACATATATTAGTGACATCCTATCTTACAAGTTTTTTTTTTTTTGGGGGGAGGGGGTATTTGTTGTTAAGTTATTTATAAAGTTTGTATATTAAGAATAGTTAAAATTTTCACCAGTATTTATTCGATGAATTTTATATTAATAAAGAAAATGTTATAAGCCTTCATTCGGTACTAATTCAATATTATAGAATCAAACTCTGGGTAGTTACAATGAAAACAAAGACAATATATCTCAAATTTTGCAATATTTTTGAAAAAGTCAACGATTTAGCGGCGGCAGTCATATCCAAGGTCAAAAACCAAAAAAAAAAGTATATGTAATTATTTTAGACCTTGGAGATTGAGAATAATATCAGTTTGCATATATATATAATGAAAAAAGTTCCATTTGAATAAATCTGAAGGACATAGCTAGAAATTACTCCGTTATCGATCTTCAAATTCTACTCTAAGTCTAACTAGGACTCATATGCTTAAAATGCGTATGATTTTAAACCCTACTGATATGTATAAAATTGTCTTAATTTACTATGAACATCTTTTGACTCGCGTTATTGTTAGAAATGGGATATTTATCTATAAATATAACAGTTTTATTCTCCTGGCATTCTATGTACAAATATGTGCATACCCTAGTTATTTTTGGATCTAGGGGTATTTGAATAAATGAACATATTTCAGGTAAACATTTTTTGATTCATTATAAATTTAACCAGTATTTCGACTTTTTCTTTAGAATGTCTTTAGGTAGAACTAATTCTGGCCTTTACAGTAGTTTGGTGCCACAAAAAAATCTGTCTTGATCGATCTCATTAAGAAAAATATTGATCTGATTTGTTTCAATCATAAAAATACAGCCCAATATTTTATAAACATATATTGGTACATTATAGGCTTAATCCGATATCAATTCCCAATTCTACTTTACTGTCTTACAAAGACAAAAGCTGAATACTTCCCAAGAGCTCCTCCCCATTACGGCCTGTCCTGCATGAAAACACACACACTTAGAGGCGTCCGCAAGGGGGGCTGGAGGGGCTGTATTCCCCCAAAATGAAGATATTTTTGCTTTATTACAAGAACATTTAATGATTAAATTTTTCTTTAAAAAAATTTAATATATGAAATTTTATTACATTTTTCAAAAAGTTTAATTTTCTCTATATAATTATTGATTTTTGAAATTTTCTTAAAAAAATTTGATTTAAATTTTTTTTTCCAAAAATTTAATATTTCAAAGGAAATTTTTTCAAAAAAATTACATTTGAAAAAAAAAAAACCCGGTCCTATTCACTTTTCAACAATGGAAGAAAAATAATAACAGCTTTATAATATAAAAAACAACATTTAGGCTGTCAACAATAACAAAACTTGCACGCAAAAAATTTTTTAGGAGTTACAAAATATTTATACTCGCTTTTTTTTTAATATGACACGCTGAGTAATAGTTCGCTGTTAAAAATGAGTTTTCCATATCCAAACAAACATACAGTCAAAATTTGATTTATTAATATAAATGAATTGTACAATTTTTGGGAATTCCTCATTTTCTTGCTTTTGATTCGAGATTACCTTTGTGTTGATGTATTGCATATGTATGTTTTGTATATAGTATCCCATTTGTCCTTTGTCATTCAATCGACATAAACTATTTGTATTCCATATTTTATCATTTAATAAATTGTAAATACATTTTTAAATATTTGCAAAAACATGTTACCATTACGTATGAATTAAAATATTTATAATCTATTTTTTGAAAGCCCTTAATGTGCACTTCTGGTTAATTTTATTTCTTGGTTGGTTTTATATTTAAAGAAAAAATAAAACTTTTTATTGTAGGACCTTGAACGGCTTGTTTTCAACGTAGCCATGAAGTTTTTATGTATTACCTAATCACTTTTATAAGTAGTATTCTATAAATAGATTTCAAGATCTTATAATTTCCGCCTTTTTAATATTGATTATGTCAGTATTATTGTAACCTGGAGCTTGAGAAAGAAATGGGTACATTGGCAATGGATTATCGTTTTTGATGTGAAAGATTTTCATTTTAGTCATTAGAAGTCCATATACTTACAATTGTTGGTGAGTAGTCTGAAAATCCTAGACCAGTCAGTGACTGTTATGGTTTTTAGTGCTCCGAACTGTTTTGACCTTTTAAATACGTTTGGTCTGGACTAGCCACAAAGAAAAAGTATATATGAATTGGTCCTACAAAAAATTCAGTCTGGATTGTTCTTTAAAAAATATTTCTGAGACTGATACGATTTTTTAGTGGCCAAACTAATTAGGCCCTTTAAAGAAGTTTGGTTTGGAATAGTCTCAAGAAAAATTTGTTATAGATCAATCCGGAAGAAAAAAAGTTGGTTTGGATAGGTTTCATTTTAGTAGGATTCAAGGAAATCTAGAGACCTGAAATAATGAAGCAAAATATCTATTCCCACATGAGGGGAATATAAAAGAAGTGATTGGTTGAAAAAAAAGAGTCAATTCCATTTTTACTTCATTCCTTCAAGAGGGAAAAATAGAAAAGAACGAAACAAGCTTAGCTGCATGTATGATTATTTAGTCTGTCTAGATTTCATGATGAATTATTGATGACGTCATTTATGTTTTGAAATGGTCAACATCAGCATAATAACGTTATACGAAGTAAAATGTGTTGTATAAGTAATATTTGTACAACTCATACATCGGAATATTGGAGGAAATCCCCGAAATAAAAATTGAATAAAATCAGTGTACAATTTGTAAACGATGAAATTCTGTTCTACAGTCTGGTCCACATCGGCTTAGAAAAAATCCCTTAACACCAAGCAGGAGAATATCGGTCTTGGACTGTGTCTTAACACTAATGCCACCATAAAGGTAACTTCAAGGATTTTTTATTACTCCGAACAGGTAAAGTAATCAAAACAGTGTTGCAATTACTTGTGATAAATTCAATCTTCAATACACGCATACGAACCATGGATCATCATCATACACGTAGAGTGAAATAAATAAGTAATACATTGATACAGGGCTGTTATAAATTACCGTCCCAACTTAATTGGTTCATTCCTGCTTTGGAATATAAGTTACAAATAAGTGTAACAATAAGACTTTTTACATATATATTACATATTAAAAAAATTATTGGATTTACACAGTACTTTGACTCTGATTTCATCCTGAAGTCTCTTAAAAGAAGTAATGCAGTTAGTACGCACAGGTTCTTGTAGATTATAATTCCATACAGCCCCTACTACTGGTTTCAGCTAACCCTTGCTGACTTTTGAAACCTCATTAAACTTTTCCTTCCCAACATATGCTATACATGGCAGTTAGGAGGCCAAAAATACTCCAAATTGGACTCACACCCAGACCCAGTGCACAAATTTGTATTTTTTGAGGGGAGGGGGGAGGGAGTCACATTTATTTGACTCACACTTCATTTTAAAAACAAGATTATGCCTTTTAATTTTTTTCCAATAATAATAAAATGTATTTTTTAAAGTTGGTTTATTTTTTTAGAAATACATTTTTTATTTTATCATTTTATGATCTTTTGAAGTACATTTTCCTTTTTTTAGGCTTTGGCAGTGAAACGTGGACTTAGAATAACTTAATCATTTTAAAATTTTAATTATAACAAAAAAAAAAATACAAAACTTGTCAACATGGCCTTTGCAAACTTGGCCACTCAATATGGCTACCTTCAGCATCAATCACAGGCGTTACATGTTGATGGAAGGCCTTTCAGGAGTTGATGTCAAAATCCTCAGACAAGTTGTCCTGCGCATCCACTATGGCGGCCTTCAGTAAGTCCACACTAGGGTGTTGAGTTTCGTTGTTTTTCTTCTACAAAGTGCCCACACATCAAATCCTGGTGGGCTCCAATTTGGCGAAAAAAGGGCCAGATCTCTTAATCATAATCCTCGTCACCTCAACTTCAACGTCTTTGAGATCTGTGATGCTCTGAATTTTGGCTTCTTGCTAAACTAATGATGAAGAGAGGACGAAATATTTATTCTAGTTTGTTTATGGGGGGAAAATACTGAACTACAATGGGAAAAAAAAATCACTTAACCTTCCTATATTAATGAAAAAATTAACATTATTTATAAGTCAAATTTTTCCTCCCCAATCCTATATTTTAACGGTTATTTTACAAAAAAAATATTTTTGTTTATTCTTCAAAAGTCCACAAATTCTGAGTGATATCACATTTTATCCAACTAAGATAAACCATGCGAAGGTATCACCCTCTTTATCCAACCCTGTTGCAACGGTCCTGGCCACATATCATCTAGACTATTCTGTTAGTCTTGGTGGGTATACGCTCTTGTTGAAAGTAGATTAGGGTTCCTGACAAAGTTCTTGTCGATACCAATAGTAGGACCTTAGTATTTAAGAAGTCCAAGTAGGTGTCATTGTTAATATATGAATAAACATAAAAAAGTTTGAATAGTATTTCAATTGCTTTTTTCATTCTCTTCAAAAGTACACTGGCAAATACTTTTAATTAAATGTTTAATTTAAAAGTTAGGTAGACATTATAATTAAAGCCATTATTATTATTTTTTTGTGTTCCCTACCCTTTAACTTAGTTAACTTGATTGCTATGTTATTTGATTAATTTTATTTTATGGATTCAAGGATCTACCAATAAATATTTATACCTGATAATTAATTTTTATTATATATTCAGTCAAGATTATAATAATCCTTAAGTCATGATTAGATGATTAAAGGATTAAAAGAGAAATTTTTCGGCTGTACCATTATTTAACATGCATTTCATGCATGGCCATAGTTTTGGAAAAACTTGAAATCTCAACAAATCAGGATAGAATCAAGCACTTTAAGTAAAGTTTCATCTAAAGAAAGAGAGTTTTGATTTTCTGCATTTACTTAATAGATATTATTATTAATGAAATCTTCCTTATCTTTCTAAATACGAGGGTCGTTTCAAAAATCCGTGCAAAGTCTGAGAGATGACATTACTGACGCGTATTGAGGTTATTTTTAGTTTGTAGCATCCCTTGGAAGAACACACACCAAATTGTAGGCAGATCAATCTATTTCTTTCTGTTTGACATTATTTTGAATGGAGGAAGTGGAGTGAGTTTCAAAAAATGGACTAAAAGAATTTTGTGTGTTGATTCAACTTGACTTTATGAAAGGCAATACACTTCAATAAGCTTGATAAACATTATGGGGACTCTGTACCTTCGATTAAAACGGTTTCAAACTGGTTTCAAAATTTTTGGAGTGGCCATATGGGCACAAGTGACGGGGAACTTTCTGGACGCCCATTTTGAGGTTACTACTCCAGAAATCATTGATAAAATCCATGATATGGTGATGGATGACAGAAGAGTAAAGTTACGTGAGGTTACTAGTGCTGTGGGCATCTCGAGTTGGAACCCTATTTCCATTAAATTTCCGACCAGAATTGCTTAGCTTGAAGCTGGTGCATTGTTGTGATGGAAAAGGACTTTTTTGTGGGCCAATCGTCGGCGTTTTTCTTGCAGCTGACAACAAATTATAATGTGATTTTTATATTTTATTACTTTTTTTATAACATCATTTAATGAAGATTGTTATATGCTATTCAAAAATTAATATCAGGGAGTACATTTATATTTTGTTGTCGATAAACCCTCAAATATTAGGAAATTTTCTTATTGTTTTCTTGATTCAAGTTAAGGATACTATACACTAGTGGTACTTCACGGCCTAACCGAAATTGTTTAGGTTTTGCATTGCTTTACTAATATACAAGATAACTCCCTAACAACTTCTCCGTTTTCAAGTAGTTACTCAATACATAGATGTTCCCTCCCCAATAATAAGAGCAACTAGAGACAAAAAAAAAGTTAATATGATGTATTGAGCTAGGTAGTAATTCAGCACGTTGCTAGATCTCATCAACATGCAAATCGATTTTTTTCTAAAGTACTTCCCAATTTTGTTTCTTTGCTAATTTGGCATGCACGTTCGATTGTATTGTTATTACTTAGATGAATGATCTACTCTAAAAATGAATTACTTTCAGTATATATAAATAAGGAGAGACTTTGCTAATTAATTTAGATTACTGAAATATAATATCATAGATGGCTAGAAAAAAAAATTTAATTCTACTCATTACGTAAATTAGAAAATGAATTTGATTGGGCAATTTATGTACTTGGTGTATGCATCCATTGTGCAACCCCGATATACGATTGGTTAAAGTCATGATTTGTAAACAAATACGATATATTAAAAACACACTCACTGATTTGCTACTCTATCTCAATTATTTGGCAAAGTTACACTTGCAATCGGAAAAACCTATTAAATTATGCAATACATAGAGTCTTGATGATCTAGCATCATTATTTTGAGTCATAGGTGGTTGGTACCCATGGATAATAATTAGTCATTTTTAATTATATAGTTACAGTTCCTCAAATGAGTATGATTAAAAGTTGAATCAAAACTCTTCAGCGCGTCATTTACTTATTTCTGTAATTAAAATCTTCTTTGTTGTTTCAAAGGTTTATGTGCACACCGAACATACAATTATATAATGCTGCTTCATTGAAATATGATGTATCATTTTCAAATTGCAAAATATCAAGTTAATTAAATTCCTTATAAAGTCATATTTTAAAGAAAAATGTGTATTGATAGTAGACATGTACTCATATCAAAGTATTTTCTGATTCCATATTTTACAAATGAATAGTTGTAACCATATCCTTGAACACATTTTTTTGTTTTGTCACAACTTATTTTTGTTTGCCAACAGATTCATATCTAAAGTACGACAGCCTCCAATTTTATCAAGCTTTAATGTCTGACTTGTTCTTTTAGAGTTGTAATCATTTAAGATCATGTTGCTCATTCATTTTGTTTTATCACTTATTGGTTAATGCTTTACTTGATTGAAAATCTGAGTTCTGAGAGACCAATGTATCTGAATAAAAAATATTTTAGTTTTGAAGTAAGGGTTTAACAATTTGATCCGGGCCTAGTAATGTAAGCAAGATGATCATTTAAAAAGAGGTAGTAATTTTTATCGAATACAAACTTGACAACCCTCGGTAATGAATACCTGTGACCCAGGGAGACAAACTTTGTGTCATAAATGGTTTTAGGAAGAACATAAGAGATACCAACTTAATACATTCATTTATATAAGTGTGAGAAATAATCCGTGGTGATTTTTTTTTTTTCAAAAATTAAAATTTCTTGGAAAAAATAAAATTTCAAATATTGAATTTTTTGGAGAAAAAATTTCAAAAACCCAGAGCAATTTACAAAAAAAAAACCAAATTTTCTGGAAAAAAAATTTCAAAAAATCAGAGTTTATCTCAAAAATTGATTTTTTTTGAAAAAAATGTCTAAAATCTACAGCTGTTCACAAAAAATTAAATTTCAAACGTTAAATTTTTTGGAGAAAAATTTCAAAAATCCAGAGTTATTCAGAAGAATTTTGAAAGATTAAATTAAATTTCATATATTATATTTAAAAAAAAAATCAAATATTTCATTTTCTCTGAAAAAGGAAAAAAATTCTTAATTTGGGGGAGGAAGCTACAGCCCCTCAAGCCCAAACCCTGCAGACGCCCCTGCCCTGGCTACAAAAATTAAGCAACAAATATATTTTTACTCCCTCCTTTTTTCTGATTTCATTTTAAAATACGGAAAAAATTTCTTCGATACCGATACGATACAGATATTGGATAGTTTACCAGATATATTAGCCCACGTCCAGTTAATACGTCGTAACTAGTGTTATGTCGGTCCTTATTTATTCGGTCCAGTCCAGTATTAAAACCGGTCCTTAACTGTCGGTCTCCTTGAAATGTTTCTTTAAAATGTCGACGGTTTATTAAGCCAAATAACATATATTAGATATGTATTAAGAACAGTGCAAATATCTTGAAAAAATATATATATAATTCACATATTACATTTTAATACTTAAATAATTTATTCTATTATAAAACAGAATAATTATACAAGGAAGAAAAAAATCATCAATTACGCCTCGAGGGATCGATTTAACTTGTTTAAGGACCGGCAAGTGGACACTCATGAGTGGTTCCTGGTATTTAAAAATCAATTTCTCAATTGGAACAGATAAATAGAGCGTATTTAGCTAAAGAAAGAGTTATCAGATATAGTTTTTTTAAAAACATTGCACTTATATTGCAAAAAGCATTTATTCCTCCATTTCAATGTATTATTCGTACCTACATTTCAAATCATTTTCTTCTTTTAATTATGACGCAAAAAAATATTTTATTTCTACTTATGCCAAATTTTGCCGAACTGCCCATGGAAGCCTCTTTGACTCCTTTATAATTTTTCTTTATATATCATTTGATTTATCTTTTGAACTTGATATTAAGTGTTTATATGTAGGGGAATTGCTAGCTTTCGTCATTGGGGGATTTGCCGGAAAAATTATCAACTTTTTTATATAATTATTTATAAAAATATATATTTTTTTTCTTTTCATCATATTTTTATATCAAATATTCGATCGTACATACAAGTTATTAGTGTTAGTTTGCCCCATCAAATAAATATTAACTATTACAAGGTAACAAAATAGAAAAATACGAGTGCCATATCTTTTTTCCTTTCTTTTCCTCCAAGGTACCACCGGCTTTACAATGAAATACTATCGATAAATAAAAATATAATCCACATTTTAACGTCGTATGTAAAAAAAAGGCAATAAAATATATGTCTAAATATCATATATCTAAAAAAAATCAAAAGCACCAATAGAAGCGACAGTGACAATCATTTAATTAATAGGTTTTAATATAGCAATATGTTTATTTTGTTTTATATATTTTTAATAAATAATAGCAGAGGTTGCCCGCGTTGCAGGGGTGAGTGGCAGGGAATATAAACAAAAAATGAAGGTAGAACAAAAGAAACAGAGAGAGGGTGAAAAGAAGAATGAAGAGACAGAGGGAAGGAGAGAGATAGATACAGAAAAGGAAAAGAGGGTTTTAATTTCGGTAAATTTTATAGGTCAACTTGCTAAATTTCAGACTTATTTGTTTGACCATTCCATGTGTGATAACACCAAAATCAGACTTATATATATATTTAAGATATGATAAATTTTTGGGGGGCTTCAGAAACTTTTAAGGGAATAATCCAAAGGGGCTAGCGACGCCACTATGCATATATATCCTATGAAATGTCCCCTAAGTTTCAAACATGTCTCTAACGTTATTTTTTTTTATATACTAAGAGGTTGATTGCCACAGGAAGTCATTTAAAAATAAGAACTATAAGGATAAGTTACCAAAACATTTGATCTCCTTAAAGTTAGTTAATAATTATCCACGTCTTAGGAATGCACTTATGTATATTAAATGTAGCCATGTACACGCACCAGAGTAGTATAAAGAGTTGTTCCATTTTACTTTAACCTTTGAATGTTACTGATAACTATGCAAATATTGAGAGACACACAACAAAAAATATATTCTTGCTCTACAGAAATAATTGATCACGTTCTATGTCGAATACAGATTGGAGAAGACGCTTGTCTCATCCGTGGACGTTAAATGATATTTGTTTTAGGAATATGCTTAGAGTATTATGATTTCCCTTATACATTTATTTTGTGATCTACTTAATTATGCACTCTACTTTGTTTGTTTTTCAACTTTTTTCCAAATTTGGGTTAGCCCAGAAAAGTTTTCATTTGGTAAGAAAATTAATTATTAAAAACTTCATTGTTCTACAACATCATCTATAGATCTTGTATCTTGACGAATGTTTGAAAAAATTCAAAAGTTCTTTATTTAGTCAAAAATGATTAAAACTAAGCCTTACTCTTTAATTTACGTAAAAGCTTTCGTTTTCAAAAGCTACTGAATGGAGCAAAAATATAGAATGACAAAAGGAAATTTTGATCATGGATTTTGATCATGTTTCAATCTTGTGGACGCCCCTGACAACCCAACTTTACTGCTCCAAATTCGAAAAAGTTAGAACACAAACCGCCCTACATATTAATCAAAACCATTAAGTGTACATACAGGGAATGTGATGTTACCCAATGTCTTTCATAATATAATTGCCCATAATTTCCAGACTTGTACGCTTTGTTCCACATATATAGGTTACATGTAGTTAGTAGATAAAGAAAAAAAATTAATGAATATGCTCGAGTGACAATGTCTAACATTTTTTATTTACATATTAGACAGATAACTACTTAACTTCCCTAGAAAAGTACATGCTATGTTGAGAAGCCGCTCCCTACTTTATGCATCAACATACTTGGAGTTGTATTGTCTCATTCTTTCATGGTTAGACAGGCATATACACATAAATATATATGTCTAATTAAATGTAAAATAATTTTACAAATTGTCTGAGAGAGCGTCAATTGATATAGATTGAAAAATATATGTTTGAACATGGGCTAAGAAGTCTCGGACTTAACAAAAAAACCGCTTTTTTCATTCCAAATTGTTTTTTTTATATTATTGTTATTATTCGTTTGATGGAACAGAGTTCCCGTAGCTGTTTTCAAGCCATTGCTAGGCTTGATCGGTATTTTTTCCTATCAAAAAGCATTGTAAAATTAAAAAAATGAATGGTTATTTCCATTTTTGTTTTTGGAAATAACAAAAGTGGCGTCATACTTTGCACAATAGTTTCCAAACTAACGAGCAGATTGTCATGAAATTTTGAAGTTGTACGTTGAAGGTCGGGACTAACTGTAAATGAGGTATCTGGCAATAATATGGGGAGGAATAACTAGGATGTCAATTCTACTCCTAGTCCAATAAGGAGTTTGACTTACTATAGAAGTACCCGCTCTGACCAAGAAATGTCAGGAATTGCTTGAAAAATCACAGTAGTAGAAAGTACACAATTAATAAATCACGTTGTTTACTGTATGTTTGGAATCCATCAATAGTGAGCATTGACAGTAAATTTATGAAAATGGGAAAATTAGTCATTGTTTTATAACAATTTTATTTAAAAGAGCTTTCCAGAACCAATATACAAATTGAACTGGATTTTACTCCAGGTGAGTCTGCTCCTTCATTTACAATGTAATATTTTGGCCAGTTGAGTTTAGATGAGGCTATACGAGCTGCCAAGACAAGCATCGCAGTGGTCAACCAAATAAGGTTACTACTCCAGAAATTGTGAATAAAATCCAAAAAAAAAAATGCACTGGTGGATCGTCGACTGAAAGTGTGATAGCTAGCAGACATTGTAGGCATTTCAAAAAGTCAAAAATACCTCATATATTATCAGAAAATTTGTACATCAAAAAGCTGAGATTAAAAAGGGTGCTGCATTAGCTCACACTCGAGCAGAAACAGTGCCGTGAAAAGGTTTCGATGGAGGGTTTGTCAAAGTTTCAAGCAATGAAGCAGAATTTTGAAAAAAAAAAAAGTCATAAGATTGAAATATATATATTTCTAAATAGAGCTGAAAGGAGATTATAATGAAAAATAAATCTTTTGTTTTATTTGTTGGGTCGGTTAATTCTGAGACGTCCCTCATATAAATCCCCTTAAGATTTTCAGCGTTACTCTTCACCATTCCCGCTCTAGTGATTATAATTATACTCATATCTTTTCTCTTCAAGAATAATAATAACAGCTTTGAAAAATAAATCTAACACGGTTTACGTGCAACTACAAAAAGTCCCTCTCGCTTCCATTGTCATATTTTTTCATCTATATGTATGTAAAATTAATGTAATGTACATTACAGGATTTAAGTATCGGAATAGTGTTTTCAAAGGATTTCTTGGGGTTTTACACATACGTGAAATTACCAGTAAATCCCAGCATCTAATTATTTCATAATATAAGATTAATTTAACGGGTATGAGTGTTGTTCACTTACAAGTAGTTTGTTTACAAACCCAAGAATAGTGGCACCATTTTATGTGTTGTGTTTACTTATTTGTTTATTATAGCAGCTTAGTACATCTGCGCAATCTGTCCGATATTGATGTTTTTAAAAAATATTCCTTTAATTGGTCGGATGGAATTGCACAGCAATTTATCCTGAGCACTTTGTTTCTTGAGCTACGTCGTTCCATGATGTTTTTTTAGTTTGCTCATGCCTACTACACACTATTAGTTTAAAAAAAAAGAAGAATACGAGAATCGAGAATATTTGCGAAGGAGTAGTTAAAAATTTATCTTTTCAATATAAAGTAAAAAATTATTTAAATTTCTCTGAATTTATTATCAGCGAACCAAATTCCGATATTTCCTGGGACTCTGTAATTTAAAAGCGTGTTTACCAAGATCTTATTCTAATCCCGGGAATATATTATATGATGCATATGTAAATATTTTTAAAAGCTCCAAATCAAGCCTGTTTAATCTGTGGAGAATGTCTATGTGAATTGGACAGTCGTCATAATTAATCTTACAAAAGGTATCAAAAAAGTTTCTAAAAAAGCTTTCATGACATTTATAGAGTTGAAAAAGATTTAATAACGTAACATGTTCACAATTTATTTCAAACAAATACATACATACATAAAAACAGAATATAATATCACAGCAATATATTTACAAGAAACAGCCATAACGACAGTATCACGAATCATTGACATCCCGGATGCACCATTCCACCAGATAAAGTGTGCATAGCATTAATTATGTACCAACCCTCCAAGTCCCCATGACGATATTCCTGTTCAAATGGTTCAAGACATAGCTCACAATTTTTTATCTCACATTTCCATGCTGGTAATGCATTGTCCACTTCCTTCTTTTGAAATATTTTATTGGGATTCTCGTCTGTTTTAAAGTCCCGATCGCTCTCTAGCAAGGACGATATTGAGGGATACCATGATCCACTCCTGCATTTCTTACTCAAATGCGATTTGGAGAGATAGTGAAAGTCCAAATGGAGAGCAAAGTCAGTTTTTTGTTTACTTGAGGGGAAACGGACTCCACAGACTGAACATTGTATGCTTTCATTTAGGGAGTAGAGTCTGCCTACGCTTAAGTCTCTATTGATGGGAAGTAAGATCTTGATTAAGGGAATTCGAGCACGGAGATTTCCTTCACAAACACCTTTTAAATCCTTAAACTCTCTCCAATTATCTCGATTGGAGTTAAGGTCCAAAAAAGGGAGTTGATTCTCCTTTGATACCGAAAATCGGGGCGTATCAAATTCGACCCTACATATTTTCACAGGGACTTTAACTTCATCTATGTGCATATGATCATTCCATGTGGTTATATCTGAAGATTTTAAGGATGAACTACTACTACACCTACCATTGAGACTCAATTCAATCGATGATGATGGTGGAGATAGAGTAAGGGAGACTTGATTATTCGATCGATTACTTCCTAAATTTTCGGTCCAGCTTAATGAAGATAAGGAAGATACCGATGAGGAACTTGATGATGTCTTCCGCTGTCTTCGATCAAGGGTCGTATTAATAGGCAAATTTCTGTAATATCCTTTCACTTGTTGGGTTGAATGATATTTTCGATTGCTCATGTGTCTAACACTATTCTTCTTGGCCATATTCGATGTTTACAATGTTGAATTGTCTACTTTAATGATTTGAAAAATGTTTGTGTGGGTCCACTACAAATTTCTTATTTTGTTTTAAATGTAGTCAAAACGAACAAAGTCGAGTTAAGGGAATCAAACATTGGGTTCCTTTATAATTCTATAAACTCTTTTCTGTTGAGGCTATAAGTTTGATTAAGATTGTAGCAGTAGTATCTCTTTTGAATCCACAGGAAAGAAAATTAAATAGCTAAATTAGTCTAATTATCAACGAACAAGAAATAGTTATTTAATATTGCATTACAGCAAATATTCTCTTGGGTACAGATGCAATAAGTTTGAGTTTGGCCAAAGTACGGTTCTTCATTTCAAAGGTATTTAATCACTTAAATAAAAAAAATAATAAAAAGAGAGTTCGCAGCACTCATATGCTCGAACATTTCAGTTTATTCATTAATCCAATTACGTGAACTGTTGTTGATATTCCTGTTTATCTACTTTAACGATTTCAACCGTAAAATTCATATTACTATAATATTATACATTAAATTAATGAATAATATTTAATTAATAACAATTTATATAGATATGATAATGATGCTCAACAAATACGTGTATACATTAGAAACTTTATGAGATATGAGAAAATGAGAGATCTGATATTTTCATGAGATTAATATAGTTTTGAAATGGCTCATAACTCATAAAATGAAAATAATTCCATTCATAAAAAATGTGTTGGATTCCGCACATGTTCCAAATTGAGCCCATCTGTTGGAAATATCAATATATTAAATATTGTTGGATATTGTAGCTCTCAAGTGATAAATATATTAGTATTTTACTAATTAAAACCATCTCTAAAAATTACAATTGAATGGAGATATTGCAACTTTTTTTTAAAGAAATATCAAATCTTTCAGAGATTTTTAGATACGGTAACCTTAATAACGTTTAAAAATATATAGATAGATAATTATATCAATGGAGAAAAATTGAAAATGATTACTTTTATTATAAAATAAATGATTCATCAAGTTTTTTCTCAATCACGATATTTTAATTTCTACTTACCTATATATAACAAAAATATCGTGATTTTGATAAAATAAATACGTTTGAATAAGAATTTGGCGTCTACCCCAACAAAGAACAAAAAAATATATGTTATAGTATGTACAAACAATGTATAGAAATACTGAACCAACGTAAACTAAAGCAAACACCTTGCCAAAATTGATTTCTAATTTTTTTATGAATTGTAAATAAAGTGAAATTCAAGAAAGTTATTTTTGTGTATTCATTTTCTACATATCAATTGTATTCTGTATAGTCAATATGTATTAACGATTCAATTATATCAAATACTTTAGATTACAGAGTTATTAACTCCTTCAAAAAAGCCCTCACATATATAATTTTGAAGATAATGGTGTCGTAATGGTAATATGGGTTTGGTGAAAAATTGAATTTTTTTTAATGGAGATTTGATGTGGAATGACTCCAATATACTTCATATGTAGTAAGTTATTTAAAATATTGCTCAAGTCAACCGTAGTTAGAATTGTACCAAATATGACTTAAATGCGGGTGATATTTTTTCCAGTTAGTAATCAGAAGAGTGTTCTTATTTTTCAAAGCCATTTTATTATTGAAGAGAGATCATTCAAGTATAAAGTAATTACAAGTGTGGTTGCTCATGAAAAATAATGCATAATATATTTTTTAGGCCCGCCGGTGTGTAAAAATAAAATATACTGAAAATTAGATGGCCACCTTGACAATTTGAAAAATGTTTGGTAGGTAGAGCACCTTTGTTGTCATGAAGGTTTATTAAATTAGCAGCGAACAGCTTGGGAAAGGAAGGAAAACAGCAAAAAATCCCACTCCGTATATAGCGAGCACATAATAAAGGCTTGAATTACTCTTCAGTTCTACTTCGAGTCTAGAAAAGACTTGCCATATAACTCTCAAGTAAACCTCTTGTGTCTTCTTCAACCTGATCTAATAGAATGTCTTGACAGCTCAGCTGCTCTCCTCCCCACAAAATCACATTGTCAGAATTATCACGTTAATTTTCGACTTATTTTATTTTTAAATACAAAAAGGTAATATTTTATACAACTCTAAACTTTTATTAATCATTGCTTATAAATAAGCATCTTCCATAGTGTTGAAAAGCATTTCTGTATGTAATTGTTTAAATGTCAATTACTATTAAAATTCTCTCAAATAATTAAATAAATATAAAAAGTTAAAATAATTCTCAGAAGAGAAGTGTTGAAAAGTTCATTTTTAGGAATACTATTGTAGCCTAAATCATATAGTAAACATGTGTTTGAGGTTCAATTACGTGCAAATAGTTTTCGAAAAAGATATAGGTATGAGGTATATCTGGGGTGATCATGAATACAAAGTTTCAAAAATAAGATTCTTATCTAGATTTGTCCAAAACCTCCCCCTTACCTCTGAATTTGT